>NC_057808.1:120073498-120079553 GCF_018294505.1 Triticum aestivum
GGGCATAGGGGCGTGGCGGCGCGGTGAAGGGGGTGGCGCAGGGCGGAGGAGGGGTTCGCCGGGGCGGCGGTGGTACGGGGGCGGGGCGGCCGGTGACGGGGTGGCGCGGGGCGGCGGGGGCTCAAGCACGGGGCGGAGAGAGAGAGGGGTGGGGCGCGGGAGTTGGCTTTTTAGTTAGGGCACGATTCTTTGCCGTCAGCTAGCAGACGGCAAAGAGCCTAGCTAACGGGCGTTAGTTTGGCCATTTTATTTGCCGTCTGCTAGCAGACGGCAAAGAAGCTTTGCCGCCTGCTAGCGGACGGCAAAGAAAGTGGCCATTAGGTGGCTCTCACTAGTGGGACACCCTCCCTCTTTGCCGTCTGCTAGCTGATGACAAAGCTTCTATGCCGTCCGCTAGCAGATGGCAAAGAGACGGTTGACGGCAATCTTTGTCGTCCGCTGCTTCTTTGCCGTCAGTTTTCTGTAAGCTTATGGCAAAGACCATCTTTTCCATTAGCTAGCAGACGGCAAAGAGAGGGCTGACGGCAAAGATCCTGATTCTAGTAGTGTCCTTCGATTTCAACTGTTGTACAGTTCTTTCAGTTTGGGCCCATATTTGCATGTTACCATATTTTCTTTAACAATCCTACCATTTTTTGCAGTGCGTCCCTTGCTATGCAACAGAATCTGTAGTGCACAATCTTGCCCTTTACATAAATCAAGACTGCAGGGATGTCATACTGAACACAAACCATGGATTTACAATCGTTGCTACTATAAGACTTTATGAATGTGGTGACTCCTATTTTGGCAATGGCCTTTGGAAAGAAATTTCTAAGTTTTATGTACTGAAAGCTGGCACTATAATTGCAGTGCACATAAAAGGGCCTGGTCATGAGATATATGCTAACTTCCCCGACGATATCATCCGTCCATACTTTGTTCGAAGTAAGTTTTCTTTTCAAGTATTTGCATGTTGACTTACCCAGCAATATCAAATGAATTGTGTAGTATTTAAGCAACCAATTGTTATTCATTTTCTTACTATATTCCTATCTAATAACTTCTAGTTACCAATGCACTTTTCTATTGCCCTGTTTTAACTAAATATTCCCTGTACTCCCACTTCTATCAGAAAGCGTCGCTGACAAGGAGACTCCGGAGGTGGAGAACGGGTCTGCCAACAAGCGGAGGCGGGGTGAGCAAGAACCGCAAGCGACTCTAGCAGGCCTAGACTTCATCAGCAACCTCCCCGATGATATGTTGATAGTCATCATCTCCCTCCTCGCAATCAAATATGGGGCGCGGACAACCATCCTTTCCCGGTGGTGGCGCCCCCAATGGAACTCCACCCCTCTCGACCTCATCGACACCCATGAGCTCTGCCATGGCTATCACAAAAGCTTGGATGTGTTCTCCAAGATCCTCGGCAGTCACCTTGGCCCAACCAGAGGCCTTAGAATGGGCAAGTTCCGTTCCAACAGCAAGGACCGAGCCAAGCTTGACGACTGGTTTCGATCCCCCGCCCTAGATCAGCTCGAGGATCTCACTTTTGATGCTGGGCATATGCGCTCACTGCCAACGTCTGTGCTCCACCTTGCGCTCATGTTGCGCGTCGCCAAGTTCAGGAACTGCCATCCCCCCTTAATGACGCGCCCGCTCTTATTCTACCACGACTGAAGCACCTCGAGCTCGTCGCCGTCTGCCTCCCAAATGGTGACATGAAGCACCTACTCTGTGGCTATACTGCACTTGAGTACCTTCGTCTTCAGGCGATCAATGGGTTGAGTAGCTTCCACATCACCTCCATGACTCTCCGGACTATTTATGTGTGTTGCTGGTGCGGCAGGAAGACCACAAGATGTGTACCACGGTATGGTCACTGAGGACACAACTGCACTTGAGAAATTACTTGTAGTTGATCAAGAAGGTGCAACAAGAATCAATGTCATTTCTGCGCCGAAATTGACAGTGGTGGGCTACTCGCCTGACAAATACTCCGAACTTGTTATTGGATCCATAGTCGTTCAGGTACAACAGCCGCCTTCTACCTCTCCTTCTACAAATTAACGTTATTTCTAATTTTGAAGATGTTTGTTCGTCTGTCATCCAGGAAATGATTCCGACAAGCTTGACCCCGAAACTGCGCACAGTGAAGGTCTTGGCACTAGAATCTATCGGCCCCAACCTGGAGCAAGTTGTCAGTTTCCTGAGATGCTTTCCGTGCCTAGAGAAGCTATATATCGAGGTGATGTCACTACTGCAGGATGCTGCTAACGTGACACTACCATAACAGACCCTTCGAGAAACTGTGTGCGATGCAATAATCGCAAACGGCACTGTATGAAAACCGTCAGAAATGTATAAAACGTTTGCGATGGAGGATGTATCAAACACGATTCAGATTTTAGTTGCGTGTGCGATGCAGGGCATATGGTTGAGCTCAATTAACCGTTTGTGATGAGGAGGAACAAAAGAAACGGGCAGCCAGATGAAGGTGTGTGCGATGTACAGCATACGGTTCACGCGGTTGAACTGTTTGTGATTAGGCAATACAAAAGAAACGGTCAGCCAGATCAAAGGTGTGTGCGATATACGGCATGCGGTTCACTCGGATGAACTGTTTGCGTTGAGACATGAGAACAGAAATGGTTCAAATGAACAAGATGTGTGTGATACGAGGCAAATAGGTCTGTAATCGGAAACGTGTGTGAAGACCGATAACAACACAAACAATTACTGCTAACAAGCCATGTGTGTTGTGAGCAAATGATTGCTGGTATACAATTGTGAGTGATTGATGAAAACATCACCGACGGGTTCCATTGTTTAGTCCGTGTGTGATGTGATTTTCTTTGTCCGCACAACATCTATGCTCTGTCTACAGAGCATCAACATATATACTTAAAAAGACAGCATTGCATAACCAAATTAAGCATACAATTACACAAGTGACTACACACATAACATTTCCACACACCAAAGAAAGCAATTACATGCATACTAAAGTAGGAGAAACGAGGATCTAATCATCTACTTATTGTTGCGACGACGCTTGCCATTGCTCTGCTTCCGGCTGGATCCCTGGCCATTTTGGGGAAGGAGGCACTTCCTCATGTCAACGATCCACCTGTACATGCCATAGCTCGTGTACGCCTCCTTGGCCGCGAACACGACGTGAGCTTTGTCGAGTTTCTCCATCCAGGCCGAGTGCCAGGCACGCTTGTCCTTGTTGCACAAATCCTGCATGTCTCTGTAGTAGGGGTTGATGATCTCCTCGGCGAGGTGAACCAGTGAGTCCTTCTCATGCTCCTTGCTGCCCCAGATCTTGTATTGGCCCTGGATGTCGACAAGATTCTGGCAGGCGATGCCCAAATTCTCGAGCGCCTTTACATCATTGGTGATGTCCACCGTAGAGAACATCTAGTGGGGGCTGTTGACAAACCTGGTGAAATGCTCGCAAGGGCTTGTGGCCAGGCAATAGTGGTAGACGAGGACGTGGTGGCACACGCGCATCTGGGCGACGACGACCTTGGGACGAGACCCGGCACGAGCGCGGGTGTACTCGAGGTCGAACCCGACCACCTTGTACTTCTCCGCAGCAAGCAACAGCTCCATGATGTGGATGGAGTGCTCCACCCAGACCGGTTCGTTGGTGTAAACCACCGAGAGGTCCATGAACCTTCTGTGGGTGTCCACCACGGCACGCATGGTGAACTACTGCTCGTCGTCCGCAGCCGCTCGGAGCGCCATTGGAGCCGCGCAGGATACCCTCTAAGAATTTTTTGTGGTGGGTGTGCTTCTTGCAATGGTGGGGCGCGATCGAAAGGTTGAAGAGACACAAGGGTAGGTTAAATGGCCGCTGTAATAAATGGGGGCCGGCCGGCCTGTAATCGTCACGTCTTGTCACGGCGTTCATAGAGGAGAATTCCAGTGCACGCTTGACAACACCGCACCGCACACGTGGGCTCGAAGAGGCGCCAAATGTATCGTCGGTGAGCCTGTTCCTGCGCTACCGAGCTGTTTACCGCGCAAGCTTCCCGCCCGGCTAGTTTGGCCACACGTCGGCTAGAAGAGGGACAAATCGTGGGTGTTTTGTAGCGACCAGACCTCAAATGGCCTGTGCTGCTGTGCACCAGTGTCATCCCTGGATCAGTAATGCTGACACGCACAGTACAAATGGAGGATTTATAACAGAGTAGCAATCACACACTTATTACATCGAATATCCCCGAAGAGATTAAGTATGATAAATATGGCTTAAGGCCATCTAAAAACGATAACAGCGGAAGACTTGGAAGATAAGTGAGTCCATCAACTCCAGCGGCATCACTGAGTATAAGACCACGACCTAAGGCACCTTACTCGTCGTCTGAAAAGTCTGCAACATGAAACGTTGCAGCCCGAAAATGGGTCAGCACATAGAATATGCTGGCAATGTAACACATAGAAAACAATGAACAATGATAATGCTATACTATATGCATGTATGGCTGGTGGAAAGGCTCTATGGTTACAGTTTTTGCGAAAAGCCAATTTTATCCTACTGCAAAGGAATAGATTTTATTTAACTATCATGGTGGTTGTGAAACATTGAGATGGTTGACAGCATCTCAATCCCAATTAAGAACGTGATTAAACCCAACAAAATTAATTATAAGTATCATGGTGATGAGATTCAAATGATAATCCAGGTACTAGATACTCAAGTTGTCCATGACCGGGGACACGGCTAATCATGATCAGTTTGTACACTCTGCAGAGGTTTGTGCACTTTTCCCCACAAGACTCGATCGCCTCCGCTTGATTCTCGCACTGCATGATGTTTGAGAAACGGATGACCGAGACACAGTCTTTCAGAAAAAATCACTCTTTACTCTGGATGGACCGGTACACCTACTTTCCCCTACATCTGCTAGTCCACCTCTTCAAGAGATCCTGTAACCTACTCAGCTATGCTAGAGCCCATAATAGCTTGCGGCTGCACACGAAAGTTTCTAGCATGAAATATCTTATGATCCCTTTGAGCCTGGGTGGCGGACCTTATACAAACAGACAACACTGGGTTCTCCAGGTGCCTCAATCCACCCAGATGTGAGTTTTAGTTGCCACCTTAAGTTGAACCATTATTAAACACTCACATCTGTCATGAATATCTCTCAAACCCAATCCACGTCTACGCATAGCATGGCGATATAATATCAACGGAGAAGTAACTCCCAAGGGTTTGATAAGAAAACATGGCAATAGGTACTACCTCAACTACTTCCCAATACCCACAGTTTAATTAGATCCTAATCATGCAATGTGTTTGAGGAAAACAGATCTAATGCAATAAAAACTGGGTATGAACGGGGTATGATCAAAGTGTTACTTGCCTTGCTGATGATCCGCAAAACCTAGCGATTCGAAGTAACAAGCGGCACACTCCGGGTACTCTATCGCAAACAAACAAGCATACAATCAGTACTCAACTAATGCACAGGTAAAACTCGAATGAAAGATCCAACCAGAAAGTTCAACTTAAGAACTCCGGTTTGCAAAAAGAATCAACTCGAAAGAAGCAACGAAAGTCAAACGGCGGAAGAAAGAAACTTCGTTTGCTAATCTAGATCTAGGTCAAATTTTACTGTAGCAAAAACTTGTTTGAGTGGGTTAAACGGAAAGAGAATTTCGAGACGAAACTCTAGGCACTTGAATCACCTGATTCCGATAAACGAGCGAGAAGTTAAACAGATTCGAAATTTCGATCGAAAATCGAATCTGAGAAAATAACGAGAAAATCCGACGGAAAAAGAAAAACGGACGAACGGTTAAATAACGGACGTTCGTTGACAGAGAAAAACCGATGAACGCGTTCGTTGAAACGAACGGTTCGGTAAACGCTCGTGAAATAAGAAACCGAAAAAAAACCGATCTAGGGTTTTTTTATTTAAACAAAAGGGTTTTTTTTAGAAAACCGGTCAACACGACGGGAACGGCGGCGGCAGTACCTCGACGGGGCTCGCTCCGGCGAGGGCTCCGGCGGGCGCGGCTCGGCGGCGGGGTGCGGGGCTCGGGGCGGAGGCTCCGGCGG
>NC_057808.1:120080083-120088169 GCF_018294505.1 Triticum aestivum
GGCGGGCGGCGGCGGGGCTAGATGCGGCGGCGGCGGCGAAAACGGAGGGGGGGCTATATATAGCAAGGGGGGGTGTTAGGAGGCTTGGGGAAGGTGTCGGGCTCGGGAGGCGTGCGGGCGGCGGACTCCGGCGGCGCGTCGGCGTGCGGGAGGAGGAAGGCGACGGGGCGGGCCGGCCTGGCTTCGGCTGGGCCTCGGCCCAGTCGGGCAAGCGCGGTTTTTTTTAATAAAGTTCCGCGAAGAAAATTGCATAGAAAAAATAAATAAAAATCAGAAAAATACGAAATAAATTTTCCCCATCTAGTTAGAAAATCTAGAATAGGGTGAACATTTTTAAAATCAAAAATAAATATTTTGAAACATGCATATTTTTAAATGCAATAAAATTGCAAATAAATCCAAATAAATTTCAAATAATGTTTTTAACATTTTTCCTCCAGTATTTCAATTGTTTTGGAGAAGTCATATTTTCTCCTCTCATTTATCTTAAAATGAAATATTTTTCCGGAGAGAAAAATAATTAAAAAAATCCCAATCCTCGTTTGAAAAAAATCAAATAAGAAAATTCGAGAAAATCCCCAACTCTCTCCGAGGGTCCTTGAGTTGCTTAGGATTTATCGAGGATTTGTCAAAATGCAATAAAACATGATATGCAATGATGATCTATGTATAACATTCCAAATTGAAAATTTGGGATGTTACAAATCTACCCCCCTTAAGATGAATCTCGCCCTCGAGATTCGGGTTGGCTAGAAAACAGGTGGGAGTGGTTTTTCCGTAGATCTTCCTCTCGCTCCTAGGTGGCCTCATCTTCTGTGTGGTGACTCCACTGAACTTTGCAAAACTTGATAACCTTGCTGCGGGTAACTCGGCTGGCATACTCGAGAATCTTAACAGGTTTCTCCTCATAAGTCAAATCACTTTCCAACTGAATCGCTTCCAGTGGCGCAGTATCTCTCAGTGGTATCTCAGCCATCTCTGCGTGGCACTTCTTCAACTGTGAAACATGAAATACATCATGTACTCCAGACAATTCATCGAGCAATTCGAGCTTGTAGGCAACTTCTCCCATACGTTCCAACACTCGGTATGGTCCGATAAAATGAGGCGCTAACTTTCCCTTAACTCCAAAGCGCTTCACTCCTCGAAGTGGTGATACTCGAAGATACACTCTGTCTCCGACTTCATGAACGGTCTCCTTGCGTTTAGAATCAGCATAGCTCTTCTGCCTGGACTGGGCTACCTTGAGCCTATCGCGAATCAACTCCAGTTTCTGTTCAGACTCCTTAATCAAATCTGGTCCAAACAACTGACGGTCTCCAACTTCGTCCCATAACAACGGTGTTCTACACCTCCTTCGGTACAAAGCTTCGAAAGGGGCCATCTTCAAACTGGTTTGATAACTGTTGTTATATGAAAACTCTGCATATGGCAAATTGTCGTCACAACTAGATCCATAATCTAGCGCACATGCTCTCAACATGTCCTCCAAAACCTGGTTGACTCTCTCGGTCTGTGCATCTGTCTGTGGGTGAAATGCTGTACTAAATTCCAGCCTGGTTCCCAATGTTTCATGTAACTGCTTCCAAAACTTCGAGGTAAATTGGGTTCCTCTGTCTGATACAATGGTCCTCGGAACTCCATGCAAACATACGATCCTGGTCATGTATATCTTAGCCAACTTAGCACTGGTGTAAGTGGTCTTTACTGGAATGAAATGAGCCACTTTCGTCAAACGGTCGACTACAACCCATATCGAGTCATAGCCTGAACGAGTCTTTGGTAATCCTGTGATAAAATCCATGCCTATTTTATCCCACTTCCATTCGGGTATCGGCAATGGCTGCAGCAATCCTGCTGGCTTCTGATGCTCTGCCTTCACTCTCTGACATACATCACAAACTGCTACATACTCCGCAATATCCTTCTTCATTCCGGTCCACCAGAAAATATTCTTCAAATCCAAATACATCTTGGTATTCCCTGGGTGAATCGAGTACGGTGAATCATGGGCTTCTTGCAAAATCAACTTCCTGATCTCCGGATCATTTGGTACATATACACGGTCTTCAAACCATAAGGTATCGTGCTCATCTTCACGAAATCCCTTGGCTTTTCCTTTGCTCAACTTCTCCTTTATCTCTTCAATCTCCTTATCTGTCTTCTGAGCTTCTCTGATCTTTTCCATCAAGGTAGACTGAATCTCCAATGTCGCTAAATATCCTCTAGGGACTATCTCCAAGCATAGCTCGCGAAGGTCCTCGGCTAACTCCTGAGGTAATTCTCCTGTCATGAGGGTGCTGATATGACTCTTGCGGCTCAACGCGTCTGCTACTACGTTAGCCTTTCCGGGGTGATAATGCAATCTCATATCATAGTCTTTGCTGAGCTCCAACCATCTCCTCTGTCTGAGGTTTAACTCCTTCTGCGTGAAAATGTACTTCAAACTCTTGTGATCCGTGTACACCTCACAATGGTTTCCGATGAGAAAATGTCTCCATGTCTTCAATGCATGCACCACGGCTGCTAATTCCAAGTCATGCGTAGCATAATTCTTCTCATGGGGTTTAAGTTGTCGTGAAGCATACGAAACAACTCTTCCTTCCTGCATAAGCACTGCTCCACGTCCTCGACGAGAAGCGTCGCAATAAACTTCATAGTCCTTGCGTTGATCTGGCAGAATCAACACGGGTGAGGTAACCAATCGTTTCTTCAACTCCTGGAAACTAGCTTCACAATCCTCAGTCCAATTAAACTTGGTGTCCTTCTTCAATAGCTCAGTCATGGGCTTAGCAATCCTTGAGAAATTTTCGATAAATCTCCGGTAGTATCCTGCGAGTCCAAGAAAACTCCGGATTTCTCCAACTGTCGTGGGTGATTCCCAACTTGTCACTGTGTCAACCTTGGCAGGGTCTACTACTATTCCTTCTCCAGAAATAACATGTCCAAGGAATCCAACTTCCTTCAACCAAAACTCACATTTGCTGAACTTGGCATATAGCTGATGTTCTCTGAGCTTCTCATGTACCAATCGCAAATGCTCCTCATGCTCTTCTTCATCCTTGGAAAAGATTAAAATATCATCAATGAACACCACGACGAACTTATCCAAAAACTCCATAAACACTTTGTTCATCAGGTTCATGAAATAGGCCGGTGCGTTAGTTAGTCCAAATGACATAACGGTATACTCATACAATCCATATCTGGTGGTAAATGCTGTCTTGGGTATATCCTGCTCTCGAATCTTTAACTGATGGTATCCCGATCATAGATCGATCTTGGAAAATACTTTAGCTCCTTGCAGGCGGTCAAACAAATCATTGATCATCGGCAGTGGGTACTTGTTTTTGATGGTCACTTCATTCAATCCTCGGTAATCAACAACCATCCTTTGTGATCCATCTTTCTTCTCCACTAGAAGTACTGGTGATCCCCAAGGTGACGAACTTGGGCGAATATAGCCTTTATCCAGTAACTCCTTGATCTGCTTCTTAATTTCCTCCAAATCCTTTGCGGGCATCCTGTACGGTCACTTAGATATTGGCCCTGTGCCTGGCAAAAGTTCAATCAAGAACTCAATGTCTCTATCTGGTGGCATGCCTGGCAACTCTTCTGGAAATACATCCGGATAGTCCTTCACCACTGGTACTTCCTCCTGTACAACTCCTGATAAGGAATTTACTTGAGTCCTCTTCGGCATATGCCGAGATACATACTTGATCCTTTTTCCTTCCGGGGTGGTAAGAAAAATCGTCTTGCTGGCACAATCGATGTTTCCTTCATACAACGATAGCCAATCCATTCCCAGAATCACATCCAAACCTTGCGATTCCAAAACAATGAGGTCTGAGGGGAAAACATGCCTACCAATGGCCAATGGTATCTGAAAACATCCTTGGGTGGCCATATACTCTGCTCCTGGCGAGGTTACTAACATGGGGCTTTTGAGAACTTGGGTGGACATCTTAAACTTGTTTACGAATCCCCTTGATATGTATGAATGCGATGCACCAGTATCGAAAAGAACGGTTGCAGTAAATGACTTAACCAAAAACTTACCTATTACTGCATCAGGCTGAGCTTCAATCTCCTCCACGCTCACGTGGTTCACATGTCCTTTGTTGAACGGGTTCGGCTTCTTCCTAGAGCATCCATTGCCATTTCCATTTAGGGCTTCGGGACAATCGATAGCATAATGTCCCGTCTTCTGGCACTTGAAACAAGTAATGTGACTTAGATCTCTCTTGGTTGGGGTAGATGGGTTGGTGCGGTTCTGTCCGTTTCCTCGTCCATTCCCATTACCATTCTTGGAGCCATTATGGTTGTGCGAACTACCTCCTCCATGGGTATGCTGAAACTGTCCTCCCGGCTTCGGGGTAAATCGTGGCTTCTGCTGGGCTCTAGAATTATACTTCCCTTGTCCATACTTCCTTTTGCGGTTTTCGATCTGTTGTTGCTTCCCTTCTATCATGAGAGCTCTATCTACCAGCTCCTGGTAGTTGTTGAAGGTTGCTACCATCAACTGCATACTTAGCTCGTCATTCAATCCTTCCAGAAACTTCTCCTGCTTGGCTGCATCCGTAGCAACGTCATCTGGTGCATAACGTACTAACTTACTGAAATCTTCCACATACTGGCCTACAGTGCGTCCTCCTTGGCGTAGGTTACGAAACTCACGCTTCTTCATAGCCATAGCTCCTGCTGAAACATGAGCTGTACAGAAAGCTTGCTGAAACTGGTCCCATGTGACAGTGTCAATGGGGTGTGTGGCTGTATAATTTTCCCACCATGATGCTGCGGGTCCATCAAGCTGATGTGCGGCAAAACGCACTCTTTCCGCATCTGTGCATCCTGCAGTGGTCAACTCCCTTCCAACTTTGCGGAGCCAATCATCTGCTACAATCGGCTCGGTGCTACTGGAAAACACCGGCGGGTTTAGCCTTAAGAAACAGGCTAGGTGATCAACAGGTGGTGGTGGCGGTGGGTTGTTGTTGTTGTTGCCTTGGTTCTGAACTAACACTTGCATCAAGGCATTCTGTTGCTGAATCAACTGGGTGATCTCTGGCGGAAAAACAAATCCGGTGTCGCGTCTCGGAGGCATCTGATAGGTTTAGAAAATATGAGAATTAGGAATAGAATGAGGTCTAGAGAGAAAACACAACCCATATGCTCATGAGGCAAATTCAATCAATATCACTCAATCAATCCAAACAAGGCAAAACAATCGATCTAACTAGCGTTACAAAGTGCTTGAACTATACTATTCAATGGGGGAAAACTACTACTGATATGGGGGTCTACTAAAAATTCTGATCCGTTGAAGACTCCATGATGTCTGCTCCAGCTTCATCAATCCATTCGTCTTCACTTGGTTCCGAGTCGGTGTCGTCAATGATGATGTAGTTATTCGGACAAGTGCATTCGTTGACTTCTGCTTTTGGCACTGGATTTCCCATGAATGCTCCAATCTTATTCTCCAGGTCGTCAATCTTCCCTACTAGTGCGTTGATTTCCTCCAAATAATCTTCGCGTGTAGTCTTGAGTTCTTCTTGGAGTTCCTTGATCTTCGTGAATGCCTTCTTCAGTTCTTCCTTGTCCGTGCATATCTGGTTCTCCTGGCGTCGAATATGTTGGTTCTGCTCCTGGATGAAAGCTGCAATTGATCCATCCTTCTTGGTCTTGATCATCTCCCATTGCGCGTCTCGACGTCCACAAATTTGATAAATTGTATCCTTAAGCTCCTGGTGGTAGACTTCTCCAATGCGTCCCATGGCGATATGTGCGGCCATGCTCTTCCCTAAACTCCAAGTTGGTGCTTCGAAAACCAATCTTATGGGTTCCGTAATTGGCACAAACGTCCTTTCTGGAATGATAACTTGAATCTTCCAGCTCTCCTCTTCAGGTAAGGTAGCGTTGCAGGTTCCGGTGACGCTTGGTATTCCTATGTTCAAGTACTTGGTGACTTCCTTCAGGTGTCGTCGAAATGGCGTGTCTTCGTCGGGTTGCATGAACTTGCTCCTTGCATTCGCCATTCCTAAAAGAGTAGAAAGTGGAGAGGAGTCAGAAATGAGAAGAGAGAAGCTTTCTAGGGCTTAAGCTTAGTGGTCGTGTCCTATAGTCAGCGTGTGCTCTGATACCAACTTTGTAGCGACCAGACCTCAAATGGCCTGTGCTGCTGTGCACCAGTGTCATCCCTGGATCAGTAATGCTGACACGCACAGTACAAATGGAGGATTTATAACAGAGTAGCAATCACACACTTATTACATCGAATATCCCCGAAGAGATTAAGTATGATAAATATGGCTTAAGGCCATCTAAAAACGATAATAGCGGAAGACTTGGAAGATAAGTGAGTCCATCAACTCCAGCGGCATCACTGAGTATAAGACCACGACCTAAGGCACCTTACTCGTCGTCTGAAAAGTCTGCAACATGAAACGTTGCAGCCCGAAAATGGGTCAGCACATAGAATATGCTGGCAATGTAGCACATAGAAAACAATGAACAATGATAATGCTATACTATATGCATGTATGGCTGGTGGAAAGGCTCTATGGTTACAGTTTTTGCGAAAAGCCAATTTTATCCTACTGCAAAGGAATAAATTTTATTTAACTATCATGGTGGTTGTGAAACATTGAGATGGTTGACAGCATCTCAATCCCAATTAAGAACGTGATTAAACCCAACAAAATTAATTATAAGTATCATGGTGATGAGATTCAAATGATAATCCAGGTACTAGATACTCAAGTTGTCCATGACCGGGGACACGGCTAATCATGATCAGTTTGTACACTCTGCAGAGGTTTGTGCACTTTTCCCCACAAGACTCGATCGCCTCCGCTTGATTCTCGCACTGCATGATGTTTGAGAAACGGATGACCGAGACACAGTCTTTCAGAAACAATCACTCTTTATTCTGGATGGACCGGTACACCTACTTTCCCCTACATCTGCTAGTCCACCTCTTCAAGAGATCCTGTAACCTACTCAGCTATGCTAGAGCCCATAATAGCTTGCGGCTGCACACGGAAGTTTCTAGCATGAAATATCTTATGATCCCTTTGAGCCTGGGTGGCGGACCTTATACAAACAGACAACACTGGGTTCTCCAGGTGCCTCAATCCACCCAGATGTGAGTTTTAGTTGCCACCTTAAGTTGAACCATTATTAAACACTCACATCTGTCATGAATATCTCTCAAACCCAATCCACGTCTACGCATAGCATGGCGATATAATATCAACGTAGAAGTAACTCCCAAGGGTTTGATAAGAAAACATGGCAATAGGTACTACCTCAACTACTTCGCAATACCCACAGTTTAATTAGATCCTAATCATGCAATGTGTTTGAGGAAAACAGATCTAATGCAATAAAAACTGGGTATGAACGGGGTATGATCAAAGTGTTACTTGCCTTGCTGATGATCCGCAAAACCTAGCGATTCGAAGTAACAAGCGGCACACTCCGGGTACTCTATCGCAAACAAACAAGCATACAATCAGTACTCAACTAATGCACAGGTAAAACTCGAATGAAAGATCCAACCAGAAAGTTCAACTTAAGAACTCCGGTTTGCAAAAAGAATCAACTCGAAAGAAGCAACGAAAGTCAAACGGCGGAAGAAAGAAACTTCGTTTGCTAATCTGGATCTAGGTCAAATTTTACTGTAGCAAAAACTTGTTTGAGTGGGTTAAACGGAAAGAGAATTTCGAGACGAAACTCTAGGCGCTTGAATCACCTGATTCCGATAAACGAGCGAGAAGTTAAACAGATTCGAAATTTCGATCGGAAATCGAATCTGAGAAAATAACGAGAAAATCCGACGGAAAAAGAAAAACGGACGAACGGTTAAATAACGGACGTTCGTTAACAGAGAAAAACCGATGAACGCGTTCGTTGAAACGAACGGTTCGGTAAACGCTCGTGAAATAAGAAACCGAAAAAAAACCGATCTAGGGTTTTTTTATTTAAACAAAAGGGTTTTTTTTTAGAAAACCGGTCAACACGACGGGAACGGCGGCGGCAGTACCTCGACGGGGCTCGCTCCGGCGAGGGCTCCGGCGGGCGCGGC
>NC_057808.1:120088433-120131131 GCF_018294505.1 Triticum aestivum
GGGTGTTAGGAGGCTTGGGGAAGGGGTCGGGCTCGGGAGGCGTGCGGGCGGCGGACTCCGGCGGCGCGTCGGTGTGCGGGAGGAGGAAGGCGACGGGGCGGGCCGGCCTGGCTTCGGCTGGGCCTCGGCCCAGTCGGGCAAGCGCGTTTTTTTATAAAGTTCCGCGAAGAAAATTGCATAGAGAAAATAAATAAAAATCAGAAAAATACGAAATAAATTTTCCCCGTCTAGTTAGAAAATCTAGAATAGGGTGAACATTTTTAAAATCAAAAATAAATATTTTGAAACATGCATATTTTTAAATGCAATAAAATTGCAAATAAATCCAAATAAATTCCAAATAATGTTTTTAACATTTTTCCTCCAGTATTTCAATTGTTTTGGAGAAGTCATATTTTCTCCTCTCGTTTATCTTAAAAATGAAATATTTTTCCGGAGAGAAAAATAATTAAAAAATCCCAATCCTCGTTTGAAAAAAATCAAATAAGAAAATTCGAGAAAATCCCCAACTCTCTCCGAGGGTCCTTGAGTTGCTTAGGATTTATCGAGGATTTGTCAAAATGCAATAAAACATGATATGCAATGATGATCTATGTATAACATTCCAAATTGAAAATTTGGGATGTTACATGTTTATTGGCAAAAAGTTTTTAAAAAATGAAGTGTGTGGAATGACTTCGGTCATAAGTTTACCCTTGGGTGATGAGGTCAAAGTTACACAGAAGGGTGATGATGGACACACGAGTGCGATAATTAATTCTGCACTCTACAATGCACACGGTGGAAGAAACCAACTGTGTGCAATAATGTCGAAGATCGCAGTCGAGTTAGCTATACAGATCGTGTGCTGTGAGATCGACAAGGTAAACTGATTCGAGAATGGTTAATAAAATCTAAGACCATTACATAATAAGGTCAAAACAGTGCTTGCAATATACGAGTCTCATACGATGCCATTTCAACGATTGTACCACAAAAGCTCGAAATGATACAAGGTTCAAATTCTATAGTTATATGGCTCAAATTCTATGATTACAAGGTTCAAACTGATATTAGAAATGAAATTCAGCTCATCAGCTGCAAACGCTCGCGCTGATCCGCTGAACATGGATATCAGAGAGGTTCAAACTAATATCACCGCTTCTAAGTCTGGCTTTGAAACCTCACAATTTTTGCAAAGGGGTCAGCCACTGAGAAGTCATGTATGGGGTTGACACGATGACTTTCGATTACTCTGTCATATGAAGTTCCAAAATGAAATTCAGCATTTTTGGAGCCTACTCCATTCTGCCGCAAGCGCCGGCGCTGATCAACAAACCATTCATTTATGCGAAATAAATGTAGGGCAAACCTCATTTCCTTCAGCACCCTTGCTCTGAGAACAAAGAACCTGGCGAATATAATCTCTGGTAAGGTCCCTCGGTAAGAATTCAAAGTAATTTATGAGAGATGCAGATCTAGGCATTTGACGTGATTGTTATATTGTATCACATTATCCACCACTGGGCCTAATCTTATATGCAAAAGAAGAAAACGCGTTAGTGCCTACATGCAGTTTTGAACATTACTACAGGCCTAGCTATTTGGTTTGTAGGATTTGTAAAATGCCCTAACATGCCATCTTCGATCTGACATGATTAACATGGGCATTTGATTACATTCTAGAAAAATGTAGCCTTCTTCACAAGAGGTTGGAGTGGATGAAAAGTTCCCTAAGAAAACTAGTATAGGTGAATCCAATGGAGAAATGCTTATTGATTGTAACCATATGGATCAAGCAACCAATATGGGGGGACATGTATGTACTGAAATCCTCCAAAAGAACCTTCAGAAATCGTAGTACAGTGTCATTGTAAACTTGGAAAAAGGTGTCACAAATTGAACTCCCTTATGGTTAACATTTAACAGGAAAGGAACATCACCTCCATATATAGCTTCTCCAGGCACGGAAAGCATCTCAGGAAACTGACAACTTGCTCCAGGTCGGGGCCGATAGATTCTAGTGCCAAGACCTTCATTGTGCGCAGTTTCGGGGTCAAGCTTGTTGGAATCATTTTCTGAATGACAGACGAACAAACATCTTCAAAATTTGAAATAATGTTAATTTGTAGAAGGAGAGGTAGAAGGCGGCCGTTGTACCTGAACGGGTGTGGATCCAATAACAAGTTCGAAGCATTTGTCAGACGAGTAGCCCACCACTGTCAATTTCGGCGCAGAAATGACATTGATTCTTGTTGGACTTTCTTGATCAACTACAAGTAATCTCTCAAGTGCAGGTGTGTCCTGGATGACCATACCGTGGTACACATCTTGTGATGTCTTCCTGCCGCACCAGCAACACACATAAATAGTCCGGAGAGTCATGGAGGTGATATGGAAGGTACTCAACCCATTGATTGCCTAAAGACGAAGGTACTCGAGTGCAGTATAGCCACGGAGCAGGCGCTCCATGCCACCCTTTGAGAGGCAGACGGCGACGAGCTCGAGGTGCTTCAGTCGTGGTAGAATAAGAGCGGGTGCATCATTAAGGGGTGGGAAATGGCAGTTCCTGAACTTGGCGACGCGCAGCATGGGCACGAGGCGGAGTGCGGACATTGGCAGCGACCGCATATGTCCATCATCAAAAGTGAGCTCCTCGAGCTGATCTAGGGCGGGGGATCGGAACCAGTCGTCAAGCTTGGCTCGGTCCTTGCCGTTGGAACGGAACTTGCCCATTCTAAGGCCTTTGGTTGGGCCAAGGTGACTGCCGAGGATCTTGGAGAACGCATCCAAGCTTTTGCGATAGCCATGGCAGATCTCGTGGGTGTCGATGAGGTCGAGAGGGCTGGAGTTCCATAGGGGGCGCCACTGCCGGGAAAGGAGGGTTGTCTGCGCCCCACATTTGATTGGGAGGAGGGAGATGATGACTCTCAACATATCACCGGGGAGGCTGCTCATTAAGTCTAGGCCTGCTGGAGTCGCTTGCGGTTCTAGCTCGCCCCGCCTCCGCTTGTTGGCAACCCCGTTCTCCACCTCTGGAGTCTCCTTGTCAGCGGCGCTTTCTGATAGAAATGGGAGTACAGGGAATATTTAGTTAAAACAGGGCAATAGAAAAGTGTATTGGTAACTAGAAGTTATTAGGTAGGAATATAGTAAGAAAAGGAAAAAACAATTGGTTGCTTAAATACTACACGATTCATTTGACATTGTTGGGTAAGTCAACATATGCAGATAGTTGAAAAGAAAACTTAGTTCGAACAAAGTCTGGACGGATGATTTTGTCGGGGAAGTTAGCATATATCTCATGACCAGGCACTTTTATGTGCAGTGCAATTTTAGTGCCAGCTTTCAGTACATAAAACTTTGCAATTTCATTCCAAAAGCCCGTGCCAAAATAGGAGTCACCACGTTAATCAAGTCCTGCAGTAGCAACGATTGTAAATCCATGGTTTGTGTGCAGTATGACATCTGTGGAGCCTTGATCTATGTAAAGGGAAAAATTGTGCACTACATAATCTGTGGCATAGCAAGGCATGTTCTGCAGAAAATGGTAGGATTGTTAAAGAAAATATGGTAACATGCAAATATGGGCCCAAATTGAAAGAATTGTACAGCAGTTGAAATCGAAGGACAAAAATCTATAATTAAACAGATATGGTAAACATGATGTCATGGAAAAATGAGAGTAATCGAAAGAACAATACATCATTAATTTGCCTAATATAGAAAGAAGAGGGGAAAAATCCCCTTTGACGTATATGGTGCATGTGGCACCTTTTATCCAAATGTAGCAATATTTAGAATATGTTCAGGAAAGTAGGCCATGCCAACCGATTTAGGGTGAGATTGAACATACCGCGCGCATGCTCAAGTTATCTGGTACAGAGAGATGGAATCTCTGGCGGCGGTCGCAAAGTCCTGAAGTGTTGGTGCACTGTACATTCTATGAATGAAAGAAAACCCTCAAATCAGCTCGAATAAAAATGAATTCACGATGATTTCCGCAGGGTGATTAAAGGAGGCAGATGAACTGGGATAAGAGATGAGATAATATCTCACTAAATTAGTTACCTTGTCGTCCATGAGAGAGAACCCTCAGTATGACAGATTCCCCAACCAAGCGGAGCTGGGTCGACTGTGAGCAGCGTCGAGAAAGTCGATGGCGATAGGAGACGACAAGCGGAAGTGGTGAAATAAGGTGGGCTTTGCCGGCAGCCTGGCGGCGGCGGCAGGCGTCGAGCTAAGTGTTTACCGCCGGTCCGCTGCGATAGGCGGTGCCATGGCATAGACGCGGAGGAGCTTGTGCACGTGTGAATGGGGAACGTACCGGGGGAGCCGAGGGGGTGGCAGGCGGGGTGAGGGTTTTTGTGACGTGGGGATGGCGAGGGTTTTCTTTTTCTTTTTTGAATTGGGTGGTGAGGGTTTTCTGTCCCACAAAGAATTTTGGGGGCGACGGTTTGCTAGAGCGAACCGTGTGTGATTGACGTAGCAGGCAAAATGAAAGTCATTGCACATGGTTCCAATTTTGGGAACCGTGTGTGATTGACGTACTACCTCCGTCCTGATTTATTGGTCCCCCGTTGTAATTTTTACCAAAATTTGGTGAAATATTTAACATACTCAGACATAGATAATAAGCGCACACGGACATAAGCGTAGTTCAACCATAAGTACATAGTTCAACTGTCATTAAGCATACTCAAGCGTACATAGTTCGATACATCCCACATCTCAGCTCACATGCGGCCGGCACGATCCTGAAGCTTCTCCAGGTACTCGGCGTACGCGCCGTGCGCCACCCTGCGAGAATACTTCTGCTTGAAGGAGCCAACGGCCTGTCCTCTTGCATGCGCCAGAACACTTAGATACGCGTCATGAAGCTTGTGGTTGCAAAATGGGCATCCATAGCTGTCGTTCCAGGCCCTAATACGCCTGTTATGCATTCCAGCATAAAGCTCCCTCAAGATTCACCTCTTGTACCTCCTCTGGGCATCTTCATCCTCGCTGTCCACATCGTCAGACAACACCTATACAAATAGTAAAACAAATTTGGCATCAAATCACTGATTACATGCCGTGAAGTAGGATTAGGAATTTATGGCTATTTATTTATACATATCCAGAGATTATGGTTCGATTTTTAAGCACAGCCGTCTATGTACAGACCAATCTTGAAGAAAATAATGGCACAAACATATGTAGGTCATTCAAAATCAATTGTCAAGTCCTGGCTAGGAATTATTAGCACGAACACTAATCCTAGTCGGATTACTAGCAGAAATCGTTTGCACCGATGACACAACTAATCACTTATCACCTGTACCATTCAAACAATCAACACACTACACGGATCTAACGAAACTTACTCAGATCTCATGGATTGGGAGAACATAACCATAGGATTTCTATTCCAAAAAGGGGGAGGCAGGAGTAACCAGAGAAACCCTATGATCTATTTGACAAATAAATGGGTATAGATGACTAACCAGCTGTCCTTCGTCGTCGGAGTCATCGCCGGAGTGGTCGTCGTAGTCGGTGTGGAACTCCGCCTCCGGCTGTGGAAGCTCAATGCCGTTGACGACGTCAGGGTGCAGCGATAACTCGCTGGCGGTGACGGCAACCTCTGTCTCCATCTCCACGCCATGCTCTGGTGCTTTAGTAGCCCCGGCGTTGCCACTCCCTCCGATGGGACGCTTCGGCGGCATCCTCATACACTGACGGCTTTGAGGACTAAGAGCGGCATCGAGGATGCAAGCAGAGAGAGAGGATTGTGTGTGCGTAGCGAGGATGGGGGTGCGGCCGCTCGGGCACACCATTAATATCGAGTGGTGGGAGTTGTGGGAGAGAGGCGGGCGGCAGTCAAACCGATGGCTCGCCTCCCGGTGAGCCTGCGCACTGGACTGCTGGCATGCCTACCAAAGTTTCACACAGCTACTCGCACGCCTACTGATGACACTGTGCACCGAGCACGCCTCCGTCAATTCACACACTAGCACGCACGCCTCCCCATCTGCCTGCGCGGCGGACTGCTCGCATGCGTCCCGTCAACTCACGCCTGCTCGCACGCCACACGAGTCACGCGGCGACATGTATATTGTTTTTCTATTTGGATGATTAATGCTGCCGCTTTATTGCTTAACCGAAGCATGGCACGTATCCATTGTTGGTCTAACGCTCATGGTTCGAATAAATATTCCGTTTGGGATATTGGTTCCCAATTATTAATAATCTCCCGTCTGTAATTAGATAAAGATTACATCAAAACTGGTCTCCAATTTGACAAAAAAGTACAATGCCACTTTGTATTGGTGTCTGTATGACAACACGATAAGTTTCATGAACTTGAAATAAGTTTTGGATGTACTAGAATTTAAAAATCAAGATTCTCAATGTTTGAAATTTGTTGCACGGGGAGTAAACATGCACCCAGTGAGACACATGTGTTTTTGCAATCCATTTAGGTGCACTGTCACGTGTGCATGTAGCTCAAATTTGATTTTTGCACATATTATACCCATAGAAATCAATCAATCAATGTACTAAAACGTCTTAATGATCTCTGTGACTTTTTTCAAATTAAAACGTCCCTCCTTTGGTAACATGTATGTTCACCGCGGGATAATTAATTTAACATGCATCGTAGTTGAGGTGGATTTGCGGTGTGTGTGTGGGTGTGTGCGTCTGGGGGTGGCGGGTGGCTCGCAGTACACTACGAGTTGTGAGCCACCCTGTGGGTTGGCCGTTTTGTTAGGCAGGCTAGTGCCACATCAGAGTCGTGAAATCGTTATTTAAAACATTACACAACCCTTTCATACATAAATGTTTTGGCCACATGCAGTCGATGGTTGTCCTAAATGACTCTCGATACTCGCGTGTGACGCTTTCTATGGGCCCGCGAGGTCGTCGTCCATCACTTTGACGAACAGCCGGCAGTGAGGTTAATTTAACCAGCAAGGTAGAATCTTTTTTGTTTGTGTTATGGTGGTATATAGTACGCGTCTGAAAGTGCTAGTTATCGACTAGAGAGGGGGTGAATAGGCGATTTTTATGAACGTCTTCAATACATACGAGTTTCAAAGACTAACAACAGAAATGGACCTATTGACATGCAGCGGAAGGTAGACTACACTAGGCAAGCCATAGTCAAGTATTCAATGAAGTGAAAGCACGAAGACTAATAGCAGCTTGGTAGTAATGATGAGGATGGAAGATAGTATGAAGCCAAACAACAATAGAAGTCACACAGTGAAGTCAAACAGGTAACACGGGCAGACAATGACTTCACGAAGACAAACTATAAATAAAGAAAGGGAGAAGATAGAACCAGTTGCTTGGTGAGGACAAGGATTTGTTGGACCAGTTCCAGTTGCTGTGACAACTGTACGTCTGGTTAGGGAGGCTGAGATTTAACTTAGAAGACCGCGTCTTCACCTTATTCCTCTTGAGCTAAGGACACCCAGTCCTCGCCCAATCACTCTGGTAAGTCTTCAAGGTAGACTTCCAAACCTTCACAGACTTCGTTCACCGGCGATCCACAATGACTCTTGGATGCTCAGAACGCGACGCCTAACCGGCTGGAGGATTCACAGTCCTCAAGTGTAACAAGTCTTCAGGTCACGCAGACAGAAAGACTTCAGTGATGCCTAACACTCTTTGGCTCTGGGTGTTTTGGGCTTTGTCCTCGCAAGGATTTCTCTCTCTCAAAATCTTCGATGTGGGTTGCTCCCAAACGACAAAAGCCGTGCACTAACTCTGAGCAGCCACCAATTTATGGTGTAGGGGGTGGGCTATTTATAGCCACTAGGCAACCCGACCTGATTTGTCCGAAATGACCCTGGGCCACTAAGGAACTGACATGTGTTCCAACGGTCAGATTTTAAACACACGCGGCAGCTTGACTTGAGCTACAAGTAAAGCTGACTCATCCGCCTCTGGATAAGATTTGCTCTCATTGTCTTCGCTCGAAGACATAGGATTTCGTTGAGCATCACTTCAGTCACTGTGACTTTGTTCACTTGGACCCCACTTAACAGTACGGTGGTTCCTATGACTCAACAAAGAAGAAAATGAAACTACGAAACAGCTATGTCTTCGCGGTTCATAGTCTTCACGCGATGTCTTCTCATGCCATAGTCTTCAGTATGAATATCTTCACAGACCACCATTGTCTTCAATGTCTTCATACATTTTTAGGGGTCATCTCCGGTAGGTAAACCGAATCAATGAGGGACTACTACTTGTGTTATCCTGCAGTTCTCACAAACACATTAGTCCCTCAACCAGGTTTGTCGTCAATACTCCAAAACCAACTAGGGGTGGCACTAGATGCACTTACATTCTCCCCCCTTTTGGTGATTGATGACAAACTAGTTGAGGTTTTCAACAGGGATAAAAGTATGTGAAATAGTGAAGGATTAAGGTATTGTCTTCATAAGTAGCAAAAGGCTCCCCTTGAAGATGTGCATATAAGTATTTTGCTTTTGGAATGCAAATGCACATGGCAGGTTGTACTTGTGGAGATCCTCTTAAAATTATGAAGGCAATTCATCATGCATGAAAAGATATAACGAAGATAATGACATGCATAATGAAAAATGGATGTCTGCAATATGACTTCGAGCGGGATTTATCATCGCATCACAGAATAGCAGAAAAAGTAGCAGACGACCATCACGTTTAAGTGTTACAACTCAAAGAACCAAATGTATCAAAAGCGAGAGTTGTAAACACTTGGCAAAATATAAAGCAACCACCCATATGGACCCGCTTGAAGACTATCAACTCATATGCTTCTCCCCCTTTTGTTAGTAAGGACCAAAAAGGTTTGAAGGCATAGAGCCTCTACTCGTTCCCATGAGGAGTAGGTGAAGCAGCAGGGTCGTCGTTGAGGTTTGGTGGTGCAGAAGAACTTGGTGGAGTGTCGATACGCGCCGAAGTTGGAGGTGGTGAAGTAGCATCATCTTGGTCATCAATGATTCTAGCATTAACAGTTGCAGCTGAGGAGGAATACAGAGTCTTCAAGTGAGGGAGTCCGACGCAAGACAGCATTCCTGGGAGGAGTGGAATCAAACTTGAATCTTTCAGTGAAGCCATCGTCTTGAAGATCAGCTTCAGCACTAAGCAATGTCAGACTCTTCCATGACCTCCTATAGGTCTCATGTGTGACAAATGCATTCTTGGTGGCAAGATTGCGAATGCGATTGACGTCCACCAAGAGGCTTTGCATCTGACGCTTCAGCCAGTAGTGATGCTTATCCTGTTTTTGATGCAGGGCGACGAGAAGCTCTCGGTCATTGAGAACACGAGATCGCTTTCGAGGCCTTTGAGAAATGGTGCTTTCAGTGGCTTCAGTATGGGCACAATGAGGTGCACGTGTATTGCCAGCCAAAGGATAAACACGAGTAACGGCCTGAACTCCTTCAATGGGTTGTGTGAAGCTTTGGTGATCAGCATTGTGAAGATAAACAGGCTCTTTGGCAGGCTCTGGGTAGATGCTTCAATAGACATATCAACCTCTGGCAAGAATATCAGATGGTTGCGTACAGAGGGCTGATAGTTGATAGCTGAATGAAGCTTGATAAGGCGCATAACCCATGGAGCGTAGAACTTTAGACCAAAGAGGTCAGAGCCAGATGCAGCCAATTGCCTGATGAAGAAGTCTTGAGCATTGAAGCTGATGCCATTGAAGATATAAAAGGCCAATGTCTTCATTGCTCCTTCAAGCTTCGCTGCAGAAGAATGTCCTTTGACAGGCCATAGAGTTCGCCTTATGATATGATAGATCGTGCGGGGCAGATACTCTAGGTCTTCAACAAAGAATTCTCTTGGGTATTCAGCGTCGCGTGGCAGAGGCTTCATCATGCTCAGCATTTGGCTCATGTTGAGCTCTGGCTTCTGAAAGATGCTCTCCAAAGCATTGCGATGAAGCTGACAACCATGCTCGAAGAGTTCACCTAGAGTGGGCAGGCCAGTGAGCTCAATGATATCAAGAGCTTTAGCTTCTTGGTGTGTATTGCGTGTCATCCACTCAAGGATCCAAGTCTTCGGATCCCTGTTGTAGCCGCGAATGTGGAGGGTAGCATAGAATTGTAGCAAAAGCTCTTCATTCCAATGCTCTTTATCAGTCACAAAGTTCAGAAGACCAGCATCACGAAAACAGTCAAGGGCTTCTTCTAAGCAGGGCAGCCCAGCAATAGCTTCACAGTCTAGACGCATATGGGGAAAGATGCACCCTTGATCATAGAGAACATAGGAATAGTAAATGCGCTGCTGATAGCTCCAGAACCGATCAGATGAAATTCTTGGCTTGGAGTAGGGGTTCTTGGCACTATGAAAGAAAGTGTTGTGTGCAATGAAGCCATTTGCATTGAAAGACCCTGGTGAAGTTGCAGTACCTAGAAACCTTGGCAACCTTGGCTTAGGTTTCTGGACCTGAGGCCTGTGCTCTACATGATAGTCAAATTGCGGACCAGCAGCAGGTGGAGGAACCAGAATGGGCCATCTGACAGTAACCAGCTGACCTCGATCGAATGCTTGCTCAATGGTGTATGGCCTTGGAGGCGGTACAGGAGCAGTGGCATTGGCATTAACGTCAGGCTGCAAATTTGCTTCAGGTGCATTGACTTCTGGCACCACAGGAACTTCAGGCGCCACATTTGCTTCGGCCATGACAACGTCATTGGCTTCAGTGTTCATATTGGTGGCCGCCTCAGTCTTGTCAACCTCCACTTGAGTAGCTGGAGGGTCGGACACGTTCTCCTCGAGAACAACTTCTTGGTTGGACGGGGGTGTAGCAACACGATCTTCTTCTTGACGGGTTTCTTCTTGTTCATCGGCTGATGCAGCCGGAATGTCTTCAGAAGCTTTGGCTTCAGACTCTGAGATGTTTGCAGTCGGAGTGGCTTCAGGAAACACTTGACGTGATACGGAGTGGTTATGCTCTTCTCCTTCTGGAACACTCGAAAGAGTGACTTGTGGCCTTGGTCCTTTGCGAAGCCTGCGAAACGCTGGCGACACTTGTGGAGATGGAGTTTTCTGGGCCACAAAGTCTTCATCATCAAGCACCGGAGTGGTGACTTGAGTTGGGGGAGTACGTGGTGATTCTTCTTGACGGGGGGAGTCTTGAGGGTGACCAGCCCATGAATCATCCTGAGCAATTGGCGTCAAGGGACGACCAATGCTGATGAGTTCGCTGCTCGTGAGAACAAGCGATGATACCATGTTGTGCTCGATCTGAGGAAGGACTTCATCATCTTCTACATTGTCTTGGGGACCAATGTCTTCAGCTGCGGTGGGGTCAACAGCTGGAATGTCTTCCGCTTCAGGAGTCTCTGTGGTAGCAGGCTCGTGAACAATCAACTGACGCTCTCGGTGTTCTGATGCAGGACGAGCAACAGAAATTGGCTCGACGACAAGGGGCTCTGTGGGAGCAGCCCGATCTTTCTTCTTGGTTTTTCGCTTCTTGGTTGGTGGAGCATCATCAGAGGTGTTCTTGGTCTTGCGCTTTCTGGCTTTGGCTTTGGCTGCCCTTGTTTTCTTGAGCTCCGAAGCCACTATGGGGACCTTAGGCTTCATGCCTGTCATACTGGCGGGGAAGACAATGTGAGGTTCTTCCCGCCTAGATGCTTCAGCAGGGGCCACAGTAGGCTTCTTCTTCTTGGCAGCCATCTTGGGGTCGATGCCAGGACGCCCAAGTGCCTTGCGCTTCTCAGCTTCATTGTAGGCTTGAACACATTTGGCAGCCAGGAGTTTCATGCGCTCTCAAGAACCTTTAGCTTCATCACGTTTCTTGTGAAACGCCTCCTTGAGCTCATGCACCATTTGCTTGAAATTCTGAACATCAGTCACACTGAGCTTGGCCATGTGCTTCTTGAACTGAGCCTTCTCATAGTCAATTTTGTGCTTCAGTTCAACAATTTTCTGAGCAAGAGCCAGCTTAGGAGCAATGGCTCCATGGAAGGAGACGCTTAGGCCAACAGGAAGCTGAAGATCATCAAAACTGAGGTTTGGGCTATCAAACCACTCATCAATGAACTTGTTCAGGATATCCACATCAAAAAGGGGAAGATCATTGAAGATTTCCTCCTCTTGCTTGCTCTTTATTAGCAGCTCAAGAGCATCATTGCCAAGATCATCGTCACTAGACAGATCAATGGCTTCGTACTCATTTCTCAGAAGGGCAGCTGGGGTCAGTGCTTGACCAGTAGTTTGCATGGGCTTCTTGTTCTTCTCAGACTTGGAGATTCGAGAAAGATCTTCAGAATGCACACTTGGTGCAGGAGGAGCAGTTGCCAGAGGCTTCGCATGCGAAGCTCTTGGTTCAGTGGAGGGCTTTGAAGCCTTGGGTTTCTTCTGTTTTTGAGGCTTCGGTGGAGCAGGCGCTTCATCAGAATCTGCGTCATCTGCAGAGTGCTCCAGGGCTGCCCCTTGAACCATAATGTGCGTGATGAGACCTTCGAGGTTGTAGAAGGGCCCGACGATATTGGGTTCAGCATCGCGTGTGCCATCGGCACGAGGAGCAGACGGACCGGGGTTGAAGTCTAATCCCAGCGACTTCTTGTTCTTAGCAGCAGAGTCCTTGGCAAACTTGTAGTTTTGCTTGAACAGATTGTCGTCACGACACCATAGTAGAGAAGATGGGTCAGCATTCTCTGGCTGTGGTCCGCGAACCATGCAAGGATAGAAGCCTTGATCAATGGCTTCAGTTCTGGACCTGGGTGGAAGATTTTTGTACAAGATGTCTCCCCAGGGTCGCTTGATGGCATTCTTCTCAGCGTACTCCTGGGTCACGAACCTGTATTTGAACCATTGCTCTGCCCAATATCTTCGAATCCACTGGATTCGTGTTTTGCGCTGATTGTAATCCTCTTCTGGATCAGTCTTGTACAGCTCATAGAGATCTGGTGGCAAATCCCTTGATGTCCCCCCACGGCCCTGTCTGCCTCCCTTCCTTGCTGATTTTTCAGTTGCCATGAAGTTCAGACTGAATGGCTTCAATGCTGTCAGAGTCTTTCGTCTGCTGATCAGACAAGAACTAGCTTCGGGAGAATTAATGTGATGCTGTAAGAATTCTGCTAATGAATGCAGACTATGAGAACCAAGGGATTCTCCCACGGACATGTACCTGTGACAGCATTAGAGATGCGAGGGAAGGGGAAGAGGTCATATGCATTCTCAGAAGATTTTGAAGATAAATCAGTGTAGAAGACATTGACCTCATAGCGCGAAGACATTCACTTATATGTTGAGAGTTGGTTCCAGATTTGTACGAATCCAAGAATAGGTACAAGTGAGGAATCTAACTACGTGTGAAGCATAAGTGAATATACTAGGCATAATATGAGATGTAGAACATGATAGATCCAGATATGTGGAGGCAGAAACCACTTTTGGTAAGGAAAGATGAATCCATCAAATCAAAAAGACAGTAAAAAGAGAGTTATAATTACCACACGATGAACTGCTAGACGGAGTAGAAGAGGAAGCCGAGCAGTTCGATCTTCCGTGCCCGAACTTGGCAGCGGAGGACACCTATGGCGGCGGCAGAGCAGACGAGGTCCGCAGCCGGCGTGAGGACGGCGTCGGTGAGGTCGCGGCAGCTAAGCGCTTCATCGCCGGCGTCATCGAGAGCTAGCGGTGGCGCTAGGGTTTGCCTAGGTGGAGAGGTGGAAGAAAGATTTTGACCGCGATGTGATGTGCATTTATAGGGAGAGGGACAGAACAGCGCAATTACGCAGGTGCCCCTGGCGGTTCACATCTGAGGGACACGTGGCAAACATGCAACACATTGTAAGTTGTTCCATGTTCCGACGCACGCCTGGACTGTCGGGTGGTCGTTCTGGCTTCTCCGGGTTTCAGGCAATTAGGATTGAGCATTTAAAATAGATATAATGTTTGTCTCTGTATCTTCTGCTGACAAGGACGCTGAGAAGACATTCGACAGTTTCAACAGAATGCATATGATTTGGATAGATAGAGTTTGAGGTAGAAGCATAGAGAGGTTAGGGTCCGATCACATTCACTTAGTCCAAAAGGTTCAAACGAGAATACATAGCTATAAGTGAATGATGTAGAGGACAGAACACAAGTGTAATAATATATTTGTGTAGAACTAAATCAACAAGGTGAAAATCATCAAAAGACAAATCAATGTTTAAGATAAAACAAATGCGAAGACTTAGCAAATGTAACGCCAGGAGAAACACTTCAAACAAGATTTTGGTGGTGGTGTTACCCACCGTATAGGAAGTATTAGACCCAGACACGGCGCACAATTATCGTGGCGCTCCGAAGTCAAATTCCGCATTAATGTATTCACACTCAGAGTGTAAGTTTTCATTGATTGAAGATATACATTACTTCGTGTGTTGCACATCTAAGTCATCAACATGCATAAGTGTTAGGATGTGTGTCTGATCACAGGACATTCAAGGATTCTAAGGTATTTAGCTCACACCGCAACTTGCAAAACCTTTTCTCATCCAAGGGCTTTGTGAAGATATCTGCCAATTGCTCTTCAGTGTTGACGTGAATGATATCAATATCTTCCTTCATAACATGATCTCTGAGAAAGTGATGACGAATTTCAATGTGCTTTGTCTTCGAGTGCTGTCGGGTGGTAGGTGCGACATATGCCAACGGATGGCTTATCATAGTGGGAGCCAGTAAAACATCGCCGGTGCCTGGAAACGGATGAGGTGAAGACATGCACGCCGGCGGATCTTACCCAGGTTCGGGGCTCTCCGTGGAGATAACACCCCTAGTCCTACTCTGCGGGGTCTCCGCATGGTCACTAGATCAATACAAGTAGCTACAAGCGCTCCTGGAGCTGTTTGGCTAGAGGAGAAGAAGGGCAAGGCTAGCTCTCCTTTTCTCTCTATGTGGTGTGTGGAATTCTATGAGATCAACCCTTTGCATGGGTGTCCCGGGGGGTTTATATAGGCCTACCCCCCAGGGGTACAATGGTAATCCGGCTGGGCGCGGGTCCCGGCCGTCAGCGTCTATGCACGCCGGCTTCTTCGCCGGTCATTGGGGCCCGCCGACTGGTGGGTCCTGCCGGCTGCCGGCCTCTTGGCCAACAGGCCGGCCCCACCGCTTGGGGGCTTTGTCGGCGGCTGGTTACTATTGCCTCGCCTCTGGCGACGAGAGCTTTGTTGAGGTAAGCGTGGCTACAGTGTCGCCGCCTTGTGGGCTCTCACTGTAGTCTTACCTCGTCTTGTCTCCTTAATGAGGCACATGTTTCGAGGGAGGGAGGTAGCCGGCTATTGGTAGCTGGCCACACCCCTGGCCGCCTAGAGGAGGCCAGGCCGCCTTCGGGTGTCTCTCTGGCAAAAGGGGCCCGCCGCCTATGGGCCATACTGGCGCCTGTCGTGGGTGACATCGAGGCCAACACGGCTACAGTGCCGCGTCGGACGGGGGATGGTGGCCCGTACGGCGCCCTGTGGCCATGCCTGTTCCGGGATTCGGGGGTAGTGGGCTGTACTGCGGCCACGTCCCATCCTATCGCCATTATGTGGGTACAGTCTTAGTGGGTGCGGCTTCTGGGAGCCGACTTTCTTCATGGCCGGCTTCTGGGAGTCGGCTTTCTTCATGGCCGGCTTCTGGGAGTCGGTCCTCTTGGGGCCGGCTCCCTGGTGTCAGCTATCTTGCATCTTTCTTGGGGGAGGTTTCTGAGGTTGGGTCACCTTCTGGGAGTCGGCCCTGGGGATAGCCGGCCGGGGGAAGGCGGCCCTATGCTTTGTATGCTTGAAGGCTTGAATGGCCTGATAATTTTTCGAATAGCCAGGGGAGTCGGTTAGGCTACCCGTGGCCATTTGCTCCAACAGTAGTCCCCGAAGCTGGTTGGGCTTCGAGGCTGAGAGGGGGTCGAGAAGCTCGGTCAGCTTCTTATCTTGACGAGCCAGTAGCTGGGAGCCGGCTTCGGTTGGGCACGCCGTCTTGGCGAAATTTTTAAAGTCGGAAGGCGGGAGTCTGTTGGCGCGTGCACCGGGCCGCGGGCCGGCCGCTCGCCGCCTGCGAACCACGTGGCGTCCCTTGGCTGAAAAGAGCCTGCTAATCCACGCGCGCGACAAGACGTCGCCGCAGGCCGAGGGCCCACCACTCCTACGCCTGGGCCCAGGCGCGGATTCTTTGTGGCCCAAAGCTGTCCGCATGTCTTCCGGCGGCGGTTTCCGCACGCCGTTAGGGCGCAGTAATCGCGGGGGCGTCGGGGAGTGGGCGCAGTTAATCCCACGTTCCTCCCCACGCCTCGCCTCCTCAGCTTCGCCGCACGAGGCTATAAGTAGTGGGAGGAGGGGAAGCGGCAGACGCTCGCACGCTCCTCTCCTCTCCGCCATCTTCTTCCTCCTGCTTTCTCTCGCAGTAGCGCCTCGCCGGCGCGCCGTCCCACCAATCTTCACTCCGCCCTGTAGCTTTGCCGCCGCAGGGCCGTGCTTTCTCCGCCGCCGCACTCTTCCTCGTTAGCTTCTCGCCACCATGCAGTACGGCGGGGACTGGGACGGCTCCAACGTCCATATGGACCACATCGAGTTCCTCCGCAAGACGCGGCAGTTGCCCGGCGCAGACCAAGTGCGGGTCCGTCTCGCACCTGCGAAGGAGATCACGCCGGCGCCGGAGGAAGGCGAGCGGGTAGTCTTCCGCTCGCACTTCCTGCGCGGCATTGGCTTGCCGGCGAGCGCTTTCTTCCGCTCCTTCCTCGACTTCTATCAACTCCAGCCGCACCACCTCACTCCGAACACGGTGGTGCTGCTGTCCGCCTTCGTCACCTTGTGCGAAGGCTTTCTTGGTGTTCTCCCCACCCTCGAGCTCTGGGGGGAGTTCTTCCAATCGAAGCTGGGCACCCGCATGCAGGGCGTGCCGGCCCAGAGCGGCGCCTTCATCGCGATGCGGAGGCTGGCAGCCGACAACCCCTTCCCCGTCATCATGTTAATCCAGTCGGTGAAGCTCTGGCAGAAGTCATATTTCTACGTGAAGAACATCGCCCCACAAGGCGACTACGTCAACTTGCCGGCTTACGTAGCCGGCCCGCCGGCTGGGAGGCGGCCCCAGTGGTCCTATCGGGCCGTGACGCTGTCGCAGGCTGGAGCCGCGGCCGTCGCCCGACTGCGGGTGATGATCTAGTTGGAGGGCCTGGCTGGATCCGACTTGCTGGCCGCCCTCGTCACGCGCCGTGTGCTTCCGCTTCAGAGCCGCCCTCACCTAATCTGTCAGATGAGCGGCCAACTCGATCCGAGTCGGATGTGCACCAAGGACATGCCGCACGACGAGGTGGCCCATATGGTGAATTATCTTGCGAACTGCAAGCTCTCCGCAGAGTGGCGGTTTGGCAAGGATCCATATTCCCGTGCACATCCGCCGCCCACTGTATGTTTTCTTTTTCCCTTTCTTCTCTTAGTTTTGTCGCCGAGTTCCTCTTCGCCGACTCTGACCAGTCGGCACATCTTGACAGAGCCCTCTCCTTCGACCGGCAGCCGGGTCGGAGGCGGAGCGCCGATTCCTCCCCGACCGGGCGGAGCATTACCTGGAGGACCACGACTTGGGGGCGGTCGCCATGGATGAAAACGCCGAGGTGTGTGGCGGTGAAGCCGGCGGCGAAGCAGGCGGCTCCGGGCTCGGAGCCAGCTTTGACGACTGGCCGGATGACGACGAGGCGGAAATCGTCCCACGCCGCCAGCTGGCGCCCGGCCACGGCGCGGGTTCCTCCGCTGCGCCGCCTGCTCGGGGCGGCGGGCAAAAGCGCCGGGCTGCGTCGGGCTTGTTCGGCAGTCGGCCGAAGAAGCCCAAGGGCGGGGCAGCGGCGACCAGGCGGGATGAGGCGGCCGCGAAGGCGGCCCGCTTCCGCAAGGTGGTGAAGCAGCCGCAGACGGTGTCGGCGTAAGTGTATATTCCTTTGTACATTCTTTCTTCTTTTCTTGGTGATTTCTGAATCCTTGTCCTTTCTCAAAAATCAGGGCTCCGCTTTCGCTCGAGCGGGTTGCTACCGCCTCCATCGTTGGATCGCCAAGAGGATCCGGGAGCACCCGCCGCGTGGACCCCCGCGCCGAGCTTCAGGCGGCGACGGAGCGAAACGCGCAGGAGGCGCGGGAGGAGCGGGAGGCGGAGGAGTTGAGGGTGGCTGCCGCCAAGGCGACACAGGAGGAGGAGGAGGAGGAGGCGGCGAAGGCGCGCGCCGACTCAGGGGCCAAGGCCCAAGCGGAGGCCGCGGCCGCGGCAACAGCGGAGGGGGCCTTGATTGTCACCCCTCTGCGTGTCGCGGCGCCCGAGGCCCCGGAGCCCCCGCCGGAGGAAACTAGCGGCGACCAGCCGGGGTTGGAGAGGGAGGACGACTTCGTCGTCCCGGAGAGGGAGGCGGCACCGGCCCCGCCGACTGGGGCGGCTCAAGGTAGCCGGCCTAACGTGCTGCCTGCGCAATCGGCTGGGGGCGAGCCGGCCGCGAGGACGGACCTGGTGGTCCAGTCGCCATCGCGCCAGCGCGCGGGGAAGGCCGCATCGGACCCACAGAAGGCCGCGGGCTCTGGCTCGTCGGCCCGGGACGTGGAGGCGGCCAGCGCCAGCTCGGGGTGGACGCCGGGTGGAGGGACGGCCGTGGTGAACATGGTGGCGCAGGACGTCCGGAACTGGCTTCAGTCCCAGGCTTCGGTGCTGAGGAAATACAACGACGAGTTCCTTGCGACGCGAGCGGCCATTCGGGTTAGTCTTCCTATTTTTTTTCTTTTTTGATCTTGGTTTCTTCCGTGGGGGCGTGTCAGCACACCCACTGGGTGTAGTCCCCGAGTTCCGAGTCGGCTGCTGAGCAGGCGGCTTGGAACTTCTTAGCGGGCTTTGTTTTGCTATCTTGTTCTCATTCGCTCCTCTGCCTGACTTGCAGGACTACCACAACCTCCGCGCGGCTGCCTTCAACTCCCAGGCTCGGGAGCTGACCCAGAAGAATGCTGACCTATCTGAGAGCCGAGGTAAGTGCTTCGTCCTTTATCTCACGTGAGGGCGCATCAGCGCACCCACTGGGTGTAGTCCCCGAGATTCGGGCCGACTGCTGAGCAGTCGGCTCAGATCTTCCTTGACGACTTCTTCCTTATTGCTTCTTTCTTTTCTGCCCTACCTGCAGCGGCCAACGCCAGACTGAGGGAGCAGCTGGGTGGGACTCAGGCCGCCCTCCGCGCTAAGGAGGCCTAATTTGACGCCTTGGCCCAGGAGCGTGACCGCCTGGCCAAGAGGCTGGCCGACCAGGAGAAGAGCCATAAGGCGGCCCTGAAGGCGGTGCAGGACAGCGAGGCCGCCCTCCAAGCCGAATATGAGACAGAGGCGGCAAGTTGGGCCGAAGCGAGGTAGTCGCTCATCAACGGCTACGGCCAGATCAAAGACTTGGTTGACGGTAGGCCGCCTTCTTCTTCGTCCTTGCTTGCCGCTTGCCGTTTGGCTCATTTTTTGACTTGGTGTTTTTCTTTTCTTTCTCTTTCTTTCTTGCGCAGAGTACTTCCCTAGCTACTCTACTACCGCCAACCAGGTCGTCGAGGCCCACCGCGAGGCACAAAGGCAGGCTGGCGCCAAGATCGCGCCGGATGCTCGCCGATCGCTGGAGGAGCAGCTCTTGGCGATTCAAGCCCGCCTCCAGCCGGCTCACCGCATGCTCCGTCGGCTTCAGCGTGTTGGGGCGCAGGTGTTGACCGCTCTCTGGCCTGGTGAGGTGATTCCCCGCACCCCCAGTCGGACTGCCGACTGGCTGGAGGTGGCGGTCGGCCGCTTCGAGGCCTGGAAGGCTTCTACGGCTCGGTCCGGCGCCAGGCGGGCGCTGGAGTTCGTCAAGGCCTGGTATCCCGAGCTGAGTCTGGACCAACTGGCCACCTGGCGGCAGGAGGCCGACACGGAGCTGGAGCCGGCGCGGCCGGCTATCATCCAGCGGGCTTCGGCGATTGCTGACTACACCGACACCAGCGCCTTCGCTCCTGAGGTGGACGACAACTGCGTTGCCCAGCCGGAAGAGTGGTTCGGGCTGAACCCGGCAGATGGCGAGGACTCGGCGGAGGAGATCGAGTCCAGCGACGAGGGCGAGGAGGAGGAGGAGGAGGAGGAGGGTGAAGACGTCGGGCCAGATGGTGGGGCGGCCGGTCAGCCTCAGCTTGACCGTGCCTCCAGCAACAAGGCACGCGCGGGTGCATCGCCTGCAGCCGGCGATGATCAAGCCGAGACCCGCGAGTCGGCCACTCCTCCAGCTGGCGGCGCCGTCTCCACCGACCAGCCCGGCTCCCCTGCTACGCCCTTAGTCTAGTCTGCTGCCTCTACTTTCCTGTTTTACCACTCTTGGAACAGTTTTTTGTTAAGTTTGCACAATTCCACCCACTGGAGGTGTATTCGAACTATATTGACTGCCGGCCTGTTGGGGGCCTTATGTGTAAATATAATTATGCATGCGTTTGGCTTTCCCTTGTTCTTTGCTTTTCATCCTTCGGCTGTTTCCTTTGCCGCCCTCCCTTGGTTGCCGCCTTCCTAGCCGGACAGCCGCTCTGCAATATGTGGCTGGAGAAGTGCTTGGCCAGTTGGGAGGGCAAGTACTCTAGCTTTGTTGGATTATAGCGAAGTGACTGGGAGGCCGGCCAGCTGGCTGTTATGACAGCCGGTAGGCGTGGTTGGAGGCCGTCTTTGCGTTATATAAATTCGTTAGTCCTTAGCCGTTTTTCGTGTGGGCATCCTTTCTGCCTTTGGCTCTTGCCAGTCGGACAGTCGGTTCTTCGAGCTGCGACTTTCAACAAGAGAGGGCTTGGGTGCCGGCACACTACTTGTCTGGCTTCAGGTAGAACTTCTAATATAACTTAAGGCGGCCAGTCCCCGGGCCGACTAGTCGAACCCGGTGCCAGATAGAAAATCAAATGTAATAATACATTCATGAGTATGACACTCGTCATTCATAGATAAAGGAGGGCAGTCCCCGAGTGCGCCTCGGGGTGCCCATTTGTCTCATATTTAAAAAAACGGTAGCATGATACATACTGCTTTCAACTGTAAAATCTTCTCAGGAGGTTTGCGTTCCATGGTCGTTCCGACTCCTTGCCGGAATCATCCCTCTTGCATGCTCTTGGCTTCTGTGCATCGATCAGGTAGTAGGAGTCGTTGCCTAGTGCTTTGCTGACGACGAAAGGGCCTTCCCAAGGGGCCGAGAGCTTGTGCTGGCCGGCTGTTCGCTGGATCAGCCGGAGCACAAGGTCGCCCTCTTGGAAGGATCTCAACTTAACCTTTCGGTTGTGGTAACGGCGCAAACCCTGCTGGTAGATGGCGGACCGGCTGAGTGCTAACAGCCGGCCTTCTTCCAGCAGGTCGACACCGTCTTCTCGTGCTTCCTTGGCCTCCGCCTCCGTGTACATGGTGACCCAAGGCGAGTCGAACTCGATGTCAGTTGGGATGACAGCCTTGGCACCATACACAAGGAAGAACGGAGTGAAGCCGGTTGAGTTGTTTGGGGTAGTACGCACACTCCAGAGGATAGCCGGTAGCTCGTCGAGCCAGCAGCCGGCCGAGCACTCCAGTGGTACGACCAGTCGGGGCTTGATGCCGAAGAGGATGAGGCCGTTTGCTCGCTCGACCTGGCCGTTTGACTGCGGGTGGGCAACAGACGCTAAGTCCAGTCGGATGCCCTGTGTCGCGCAAAAACGTGCCAGTGCTCCCTTGGCAAAGTTTGTGCCATTGTCGGTGATGATGCTGTGCAGCACGCCATACCGAGTAGTGATGTCGGCAATGAATGTCACGGCAGTCGGCCCGTTCAACTTCTTGATCGGCTTCGCTTCGATCCACTTGGTAAATTTGTCCACGGCGACAAGCAGATGTGTCAAGCCGCCGCGGGCTGTCTTGAATGGGCCCACCATGTCCAGCCCCCAGACGGCAAAGGGCCAGGTGAGGGGGATGGTCTTGAGTGCAAAAGCCGGCAGGTGTTGCTTGGAACTAAAGACTTGGCATCCTTTGCAGCATTTGACTATCTCTTTGGCATCTTCCAAAGCAGTCGGCCAGAAGAAACCATGGCGGAAAGCTTTGGCCACAAGTGATCTCGAGGCTGCGTGGTGGCCGCATTCGCCTTGGTGGATATCCTTGAGGATTGCTACACCCTTCTCTGGCTCGACGCAGCGCAAGAAGACTCCAGTGACGCTGTGCTTGACAAGTTCTCTGTTTATTATTGCATATGCTCCGGCTCGGTGTTGCACTAGTCTTGCCGAGATCTCATCAGTCGGCAGCTCTCTGTTGAGTAGGAAGTTGAGGATGGGCTGGGCCCATGATGGAGCTATGACTTCTTCTACTGTTAGTACGGCCACTGTGACTCGGGTGGGTGGGTTGGGTGGTGGAGAGTTGGAGTCGGCCACCGCTTCTTGTGTCGCTGCAGTCCCCGGGCCGACTGCTGCAGTCCCCGGGCAAGGTTCTGAAGTCCCCGAGCCGGGTGCGACTACGGCTGTCCCCGGGCCGCTTGTCGAAGTCCCCGAGCCGCCTGCTGGGTTCCTCCGGTCGGGTCCGGCTGCATCGGGGGCGGGCAGTACGAAGATAGAGTCCGACTCTAGAGACGGCTTGATAGACGGTTTGAGGAGGCGCTGGAGAGAGACACCGGTTGGTATAGCATGTCGGGTGGAGCCGATTCGTGCCAGGGCATCTGCTTGGTTGTTGTCGGCCCGTGGTACGTGAAGGAACTCGCACCCTTCGAAGTACCCACTGATCTGCTGGACGAGGGACCGATAGCTCGCCATGTTTGCATCCTTGGCATCCCAGTCGCCAAATGACTGCTGGACCACCAAGTCTGAGTCGCCATAACACAGGATCCGGCGTATGCCGAGCTCTTTGGCTAGCCGGACGCCGTGTATGAGCGCCTCGTATTCAGCCACGTTGTTGGAGGCGGCAAAGTGTATTTGCAGCGTGTATCTGAGCTTGTCGCCTTTGGGAGAGGTGAGGACGATGCCGGCTCCCAAGCCGGTGCGCATCTTGGACCCGTCGAAGTGCATCCGCCAATGAGTAGAGTCGGGAGCCGGCGGTAAGTACTGGGTCTCGGCCCAGTCGACGAGGAAGTCGGCCAATGCTTGGGCCTTGATGGCGGTGCGGGGCTGGTAGATGATTGTGTAAGGCGCCAGCGTAATGGCCCATTTAGCCACCCGGCCGGATGCATCCCGGCTGCCTATGATCTCGGCAAGCGGGGCGGTGGATACGACCGTGATGGGATGCTCTTGAAAGTAGGGCTTCAGCTTCTTGGCGGCGAAGTACACTCCATAGCACATCTTCTGGTAGTGTGGGTAGTTTTGCTTTGAGCTGGACAGTACTTCGCTTAGATAATACACCGGCCTCTGGACTAGCTGGGCTCGGCCTTCTTCTGGGCGCTGAACCACAATGACTGTACTGACCACTCGGCTAGTTGCGGCATTGTAGAGGAGCATGGGCTCCTTCTCAGCTGGCGCCGCCAGGACAGGTGGAGTGGTCAGCATCTTCTTCAACTCATGGAAGGCTTGGTCTGCTTGGTCATTCCACTCGAAATGAGTGGATTTCTTCATGACTCGGTACAGGGGGAGAGCCTTCTCTCCTAGCCGGCTGATAAAGCGGTTTAGGGAGGCCAGACACCCAGTGAACTTCTGCACGTCTCGCAACTTGGAGGGAATCTCCATTCTTTCAATGGCTTTGATCTTCATAGGGTTGCACTCAATGCCGCGTTCAGAGAACAGAAAGCCTAGTAGCTGGCCGGCTGGTACTCCGAATACGCATTTCTCGGGGTTGAGCTTGATCTGGAATCAGCACAAGTTGGCAAATGTTTCTTTGAGGTCTTCCAGCAGGGTACCACACTTCTCTGTCTTCACCACAATATCGTCTACGTAGACGTGGGCGTTTCTGCCGAGTTGCTTGAGGAGGCATTTCTGCATGCAACGCTGAAAAGTGGCACCGACATTCCTCAAGCCGAATGTCATAGTCAGGTAAGAGAAAGCTCCGAATGGTGTGATGAAGGCGGTCTTCAGGCGGTCTGCTGGGTCTAACTTAATCTGGTGGTATCCTGACTAGGCATCCAAGAAACTCAACAGCTCGCATCCGGCTGTGGAGTCTATTACTTGATCAATCCGTGGCAGAGCAAACGGATCTTTGGGGCAAGCCTTGTTGAGGCTAGTGTAGTCTATACACATACGCCATTTGTTGTTCTTCTTCAACACCAAGACTGGGTTGGCAAGCCACTCTGGGAAAAACACTTCCATAATAAAGCCGGCGGCAAGGAGCCGGGCTATCTCTTCTCCTACGATTCTTCTTTTCTCTTCTGACAGTCGGCGGAGAGGCTGCTTGACCGGTTTCGCGTCCGCTCGGACGTGTAACTTGTGCTCGGCGAAATCCTTCAGAACACCCGGCATGTCCTTTGGGGACCATGCAAAGATGTCTCGATTCTCACGGAGGAAGTCGACGAGCTCGCCTTCCTATTTACTGTCCAGGTTTCCACCAATGACTGCAAACCTCTCTGGGTTCTCTGGGTCCAGAGGTATCTTCTTCGTCTCCTTGGCCGGCTGGAAGGAGACCTGCGCATCATATTCCTTAGGGTTGGGGGACAAGGCCGGCTGCTTGCCGGCCATGGCCACAACTCGCTCCAGCATCTTCTTCTCTTCTGCCACTACGAGGGACTCGGCCAGCCGGCTGCTGGCTGCAGCGCACTCGATGGACTTCTTGTAGTCGCCGGCTACAGTGATGATCCCCTTCGAGCTCGGCATCTTCATCTTCAGGTAGGCGTAGTGGGGCACAGCCATGAACTTGGCCAGAGCAGGTCGGCCAAGCAAGGCGTGGTAAGGGCTTTCCAGATCCACTACCTCGAACCAGATTGCTTCTCGGCGAAAGTGGTCCTTGTCTCCGAAGAGAACATCCATCTTGATCTTGCCGATCGGGGAACAGGACAGGCCGGGTACGATGCCATGGAACACGGTCTGGCTTGGCATGAGCTGCTTCGCCTTGAGGTTCAACTTCTCCATGGTATCGCGGTACAGTATGTTGATACTGCTTCCGCCATCAATCAGAACGCGGGAGAATCGGGCAGCCCGCCTCTCCATTGCGAGGGTGACATCCAACACCAATGCGTACGAGCCAGGGGACGGCATCACCTCTGGGTGATCGGCTCGGCTCCAGTTGATAGGCCTTTCGGACCAATGCATGAACTCGGGGTTGCTGGAGGCGACTGCGTTGACCTCTTGGTGCTGTCGGCGCCGGCTGCGCTTGTCTTCAACCTGGCTTGTGAAGACGACGTAGGCGGCGTGTTCATCAGGGAACTCATCTTGAATGGCTCCGACTGCTGGTCGAGCAGCCGGCTGCTGGGGGGCTGGAGGCGGCGGGCCGGGAGGCGGAGGCGGCACCAGCCCCTCGCCCTTGGAGATCCGGGTGAGCCAGTGGCACTTTCGGGTCGTGTGGTTGGACGGCTTCGCGCCGCTGTGGAACTTGCAGGGGGCATCGAGAGTCTGCTCGTAGGAGAAGGCCGGCTGCCAAGCCGGCCTGCCGCCCTTCTTCTTGGGAGCAGGCCGCTCTTCGGGCTGCTCATCTTCGACTGTGGCCACCTGCCGGCTGGTGGAAGGCGGCATAGGGGCCTTGCGCTTGTGGTCGTTCTAGTAGGGGCGCCGATTGGAGTCGCCAGCCGGCGTCTTAGGAGCCGGAGCGAGCACCTTTCCAGAGGCGTCGACTCGGAGCTCGGTCTTCATCGAGGAGTCGGTCGTGGCATACTTGTCTGCAATGACCAGCAGCTCGTCGAGGGTAGCCGGCTCGTCATAGAGGAGTCGGTGCTTGAGGAGGGTGCCCTCTCGGCACCCGGCGGTGAAGTATTCGATGGCTTGAACCTTGTGCACCCCCTCACAGGAGTTGTGGAGCTCGGCCCACCGCGTGAGGTAGTCGCGGGTCGACTCGCTGGGCCCTTGGACGCATAAGGAGAGCTGGCGGGGCTTGGGAGGCCGCTTGTACATGCTGGTGAAGTTGCGGACGAAGACTTCTGTGAAGTCCAGCCAGCTGTTGACGCTGAAGGGCTTGAGGCTGTTGAGCCAGGGGCGTGCCGTGCCCTCCAGCATGAGAGGGACGTACTTCACGGCTACGCGCCTGTTGCTGTTCGCTATGCTGACAGCGGTAGAGTAGTCGATGAGCCAATCTTCCGGCTTCACAGAGCCGTTGTACTTGGGCGTGTCTCTGGGGAGCGAGAACCCTTTGGGGAAGGGCTCGTCGCGGATGCGGGGGCCAAAGCATGGCGGGCCGACATCGTCTTCTTCTTCTAGTGCCAGGGATCGAGCTAGGCGGTCGATCCGGTGGCGGGCGTCGTTCTCGCCGAATCCTTCGCGGTGGCCGAGTCGGCCACCGAGAGTCGGATGTGTGATAGGCGGCGGGGTGGGATGTCTCTCCCTACGAGGCGGGGGAGGAGGCGGATTGCCTTGGCGCTCCACTGCTCGAGGGCGGCCTTCAGCGTCGCGCTCGATGGTGATTCGAGTCCGGCTGCGGCTAGCAGCCGGCTCCTTGTCTTTCCTTGCGCGGGCGCCGCTCGCAGTCGGCGACCGGGATGTCGCGGCGTGCTCTCGGCGTGGGGGAGGACTCTTAGCGCCGGCGCCGGCTTCATGCCGTTTTGCGGCCGCATCGATCAGCTGCTGAATGCGCTTTGTCATGTAGGGGAGCTCATCAGCCCCTAGCCCATTCAGCTCTTGTGCGGCCGCTTGAGCGGCTCGCAGATTCTCGAGCGGTGTGGCGTAGACGGGGCGGTCTGCCCCCAGCATGCTGGCGATGGCCGCGCCGCGCTTCTTGACGAGGCCGGCTCGGCTCGGCCCGCCATGAGGCGGCGTACCAAAGGCGACGCGGTCGACTTCGCGCTGGTGAGCCTCGGTGAGGCGTCTCATGGAGGCTATCCTCTGGCCCTCCGCGATGAGGGCGAGGCGGCGTGCCTCCAGGGTCTCGGCGTCGGCGTCAGCCGAGATGGGGACGGATAAGTCGTGCATCGCCGCTTGTAGGGCATCGTGGGCGTTCTCGCCCGAGTCCGTGACGTGGCTGATGACCAGCACCTCAGTGACATCGCTGCTGCGGCTGTCAGCTCGAGGGAGAGGGTCGTCGAAGACTACCACATCGGAGGGGTAGGCATCGAGCGATGCCGTGTCGGAGTCAACAAGCATCGGGTCGGTGGAGCCGACCGACTCCAAGTCCACAGCAAGCTCGCTGGAGACGTGAAGCTGGTCGAGGAGGCTGACAAGGCGGCTCTCGGGGCAGTCCGTGCCCGCGTCGGACGTGGGCTCGTCGGAGATGCAAGTCTCGCCAAGAAGATCGGCGAGGCAGCTCGCTACGCAGGCGTCGTCGACGCCTAGCAGCGCGTCGGGGCAAGCGACATCGGGCGCAGCAGGCTGGCTGCGCTCGCGGGGGAGGAAAAGGGTTCCCATCCAGAACAGGTCTCCGGACGACAGTGCACCTAGCCCCACGGTGGGCGCCAAATGTCGGGTGGTAGGTGCGACATATGCCAATGGATGGCTTATCATAGTGGGAGCCAGTAAAACATCGCCGGTGCCTGGAAACGGGATGAGGCGAAGACATGCACGCCGGTGGATCTTACCCAGGTTCGGGGCTCTCCGTGGAGATAACACCCCTAGTCCTGCTCTGCGGGGTCTCCGCATGGTCACTAGATCAATACAAGTAGCTACAAGCGCTCCTGGAGCTGTTTGGCTAGAGGAAGAAGAAGGGCAAGGCTGGCTCTCCTTTTCTCTCTATGTGGTGTGTGGAATTCTATGAGATCAACCCTTTGCATGGGTGTCCCGGGGGGTTTATATAGGCCTACCCCCCAGGGGTACAATGGTAATCCGGCTGGGCGCGGGTCCCAGCCGTACGCGTCTATGCACGCCGGCTTCTCCGCCGGTCATTGGGGCCCGCCGACTGGTGGGTCCTGCCGGCTGCCGGCCTCTTGGCCGACAGGCCGGCCCCACCGCTTGGGGGTTTTGTCGGCGGCTGGTTACTGTTGCCTCGCCTCTGATGACAAGAGCTTTGTTGAGGTAAGCGTGGCTACAGTGTCGCCGCCTTGCGGGCTCTCACTGTAGTCTTACCTCGTCTTGTCTCCTTAATGAGGCACATGTTTCGAGGGAGGGAGTTAGCCGGCTATTGGGAGCCGGCCACACCCCTGGCCGACTAGAGGAGGCCAGGCCGCCTTCGGGTGTCTCTCTGGCAAAAGGGGCCCGCCACCTACGGGCCGTACTGGCGCCTGTCGTGGGTGACATCGAGGCCAACACGGCTACAATGCCGCGCCGGACGGGGGATGGCTGGCCCGTACGGCGCCCTGTGGCCATGCCTGTTCCGGGATTCGGGGGTAGTGGGCTGTACTGCGGCCACGCCCCATCCTATCGCCGTTATGTGGTTACAGTCTTAGTGGGTGCAGTCTTGGCCGGCTTCTGGGAGCCGGCTTTCTTCATGGCCGGCTTCTAGGAGTCGGCTTTCTTCATGGCCGGCTTCTGGGAGTCGGTCCTCTTGGGGCCGGCTCCCTAGAGTAAGCTATCTCGCATCTTTCTTGGGGGAGCTTTCTGAGGCTGGGTCGCCTTCTGGGAGTCGGCCCTGGGGATAGCCGGCCGGGGGAAGGCGGCCCTATGCTTTGTATGCTTGAAGGCTTGAATGGCCTGATAATTTTTCGAAGAGCCAGGGGGAGTCGGTTAGGCTACCCGTGGCCATTTGCTCCGAGAAGTGCTGAACTGGGTTGTTGGCAATCTTGATGGCGCTTTCATTGTCACAGTAGAGTGGTACTTGTTTCAGATGGATGCCATAGTCCTTGAGCGTTTGCTTCATCCATAGAAGCTGAGCGCAGCAAGATCCAGTAGCAATGTATTCAGATTCAGCAGTGGAGAGAGATACACAGTTCTGCTTCTTTGAAGACCAACAGACAAGTGATCGTCCCAAAAAGTGACATGTTCCTGATGTAGGCTTGCGATCCACCTTGTCACCAGCATAATCAGCATCCGAGAATCCAACTAGATCAAACTCTGAGCCCTTTGGATACCATAATCCTAATGTTGGGGTGTAAGCCAAATATCGAAGAATTCGCTTCACAGCTAAGTGATGCGATTCCTTTGGTGCCGCTTGGAATCGGGCACACATGCAAACACTAAGCATTATATCTGGCGTAGATGCACATAAGTAAAGTAAAGAACCAATCATGGAGCGGTATACCTTTTGATCGAACTCTTTACCATTGGCGTCAGGACCGAGATGACTTTTGGTTGGCATTGGCGTCGTGTAACCATTGCAATCTTGCATTCCAAACTTCTTCAGGCAGTCTTTGAGGAATTTCTCTTGAGATATGAAGATGTCGTTGCTTTGCTGACGAATTTGAAGACCAAGGAAGAATTTCAGCTCACCCATCATGGACATTTTATATTGCTCTTGCATCATGTATCCAAACTCATCACTGTATTTCTGGTTGGTGCAGCCGAAGATAATATCATCCACATATATTTGGCACACAAACAGTTCACCATCATATGTCTTCGTGAAGAGTGTGGGATCCAGGGAACCGGGTTTGAAGCCTTTGCTCTTCAGGAAGTCTTTGAGTGTGTCATACCAAGCGTGAGGGGCTTGCTTGAGGCCATACAGTGCCTTGTTAAGCTTGTATACCATATCAGGATGTTTTGGATCTTCAAAGCCAGGTGGTTGTGCAACATACACTTCTTCTTCAATCTTGCCATTGAGAAAAGCACTCTTCACATCCATTTGATACAGAAGGATGTTGTGATGATTTGCGTAGGCTAGCAGTATGCGAATGGCTTCAAGCCTAGCCACAGGAGCAAATGTTTCATCGAAGTCAATTCCTTCCACTTGTGTATAACCTTGGGCAACGAGACGAGCTTTGTTTCCGACAACTTGACCGTGTTCATCTTGCTTGTTGCGATAGATCCATTTGGTACCAATAATATTGTGCTTGAGAGGATCAGGACATTTGACTAGCTCCCAAACATTGTTCATCTCAAATTGTTGAAACTCTTCTTGCATAGCTTGAATCCATTTAGGTTCCATGAAGGCTTCATCAACTTTCTTGGGTTCAGATATTGAGACAAATGCAAAGTGTCCACAAAAAATTGCTAGCTGTGTTGCTCTGGATCGAGTGAGAGGACCAGATGCATTGATACTATCGATGATCTTCTCAATTTGAACTTCATTTGCAACCCGTGGATGAATAGGGCGAAGACTTTGCTCTTGCTGATTGCTATCTTCATCTTCAGTATTATCTTCAGGCTGAGCATTGTCTTCACGAGTAGTAGGTGATGAAATGACAATTTCCTCTTCTGCTTGTTCCTCGGTGGGTATGATTTCTCTAGTACCCATCAGCTTGATAGATTCACTAGGGGAAGCTTCATCTAGCACATTTGGCAGGTGCTCTCTTTGCGAGCCGTTAGTCTCATCGAACCGCACATCTACAGTTTCAACCATTTTATAGTGAAAGAGGTTGAATACTCTGTAGGTGTGCGACTCCTTTCTGTAACCAAGCATAAAACCTTCATGTGCTTTCGGTGCAAATTTTGAAGTGTGATGTGGATCCTTGATCCAGCACCTAGCACCGAAGACTTTAAAATAGCTTACGTTTGGCTTCTTACCAGTAAGTAGTTCATAGGATGTCTTCTTGAGGAATTTGTGAAGATAAACTCTGTTGATGATATGGCATGCAGTATCAATGACTTCATGCCAGAACTTTCTTGGAGTCTTGTACTCATCAAGCATCGTGCGTGCCATCTCGATAAGGGTCCTGTTCTTGCGCTCCACGACACCATTTTGCTGAGGTGTGTATGGAGCGAAGAGCTCATGAGTGATGCCTAGCGTTTCAAGATAAGTGTCGAGGATAGTGTTCTTGAATTCCATGCCATTGTCACTCCTGATGTGCTTGATCTTGACGCCATAGTTGGTCATAGCACGATTGGCGAATCATCTGAAGACATCCTGCACTTCAGTCTTGTAGAGAATTATGTGCACCCAGGTGTATCTCGAATAATCATCAATAATAACGAAGCCATAAAGATGTGCAGTGGTAGTAAGGGTAGAGTAGTGAGTAGGGAAAAATAAGTCCATGTGTAGTAGCTCAAAGGGGCTTGATGTAGTCATGATTGTCTTCGAGGGATGCTTGGCCCTAGTCATCTTCCCGGCTTCACAAGCACCACATAGATGATCCTTCTTGAATTTGACGCCCTCGACGCCAATGACATGCTTCTTCTTCACGAGAGTGTGCAAGTTCCTCATGCCCGCATGTCCTAGCCTTCGATGCAAAGCCAACACTCTGAAGCTTTTGCTAGAAGACATACGAAAAGCTGTGGTCATGCGGAGAAATCTACCATATACAGATCACCTATTCGATAACCTTCGAACACTAGAGATTTGTCAGATTCCATAAGCACAAGGCAACGATATTTTCCAAATATCACAATCATGTTTAGATCACAAAGCAGACATTAAGTTGTATCCAAGGGATTCAACAAGCATCACTTTATCCATGTGTTGATCCTTTGAGATAGCAACTCTAACTAGGCCCAATACTTTGCTTTTACCAGTGTCAGCGAACGTGATGTGGCTTTTAGTAGATGGACATAGGTTTGAATCCATGAGAAGACTTTGATCACTAGTCATGTGGTTAGTGCATCCACTGTCCATTATCCACTCAGTAGCTTTCGGAGTCGTACCCTACAGTGCAGTTAGCGGGATAGGCTTCACCAAGAGTATTGTGAAGCACAAACATATAATGAACAAGCATACTATCAAAGTTAAGATTCTTGGATGGTAAGATAGGATGCTCGTCAAGAAACCCTGGGACAAAATAAATGGTAAGACCATTTTGGCACTTTATCTTGTGTCCCACAAGATGTTTTAGGTCCCCAGCATTGTCTTCAGAAGCCCGTGATTTTTGGCTGGAAACCTTTCCCTGCAAGAGAAGTTAATTCTTCTAACCACCCACATCTTAAGGGGTGGCTTAGAAGCAATGAGTCTAAGTGCAGCATCTGAGAACTTTGGCTTTGGAGCCCTAGCAAATAGTTTTGCAGGAGGTGAATAGTACTCAAAAGAATATGCAGAAAAGTTTTTTGATCTGTGAACATAGCGGTTAGATGAAACACACTCATATTCATGAGTCTAATGATAATTTGCCTGCAAAACATTGGCGTTAGGGTGACCTTGTGAGGTCCTCTGTCTGTATGAAGTCTTTGGGCCATAAGAAGCCTTTGGTCTGGGGTTTGTCTTCTTCCCTGGTGGTGTCATGATGACATTCACAGGAAGCTTCTCAAGACAACTTTTAGGTACCCAAACCTTCTTCAAAGGTGGCCCATTCCTGCAGTTAGTACCAATAAACCTGGCAAACACTTCACCATTCTGATTCCTAAACAACTTGTAATTGGAGTCAAAGGACTCATCAATGATAATGGGGTTAGCACAAGTGAAGCCAGATAAGGTGGATGGATCCACTGCAGGGCCCTTTGCAGCAACTCATGTGGTTCTGGGGTACTGCTCAGGCTTCCAGTAAGAACCATCAACATTCATTTTCCTCTCGAAACCAACACCCTCTTTCGTAGGGTTTCGGTTCAGAATCTATTTCTTAAGGACATCACATAGTGTTCGATGCCTTTTGAGGCTTTTGTACATGCCTGTTTCAAGCAATGTCTTCAACCTGGCATTCTCATCAGCAATAGTAGTGGTATCCTCAGACGAGGGGTTAGTTACCACGTCAATAGTTGAAGATAATGCACTTCAAAAGAAGCAGAGCATTCAGCAACAGAGACATCATTATCACACTCAAGACATTTTAAACAAGGTGGTACAAAATCTTCCTGAGCGGAACTGATCTGTTGAGTGAGTAGTGAATTGTTCTCCTTTTGAAGATCTTCATGAGACGCTCTCAGTTTCTCTAGATCTTACTTCCTTTGAAGATAATCATAGGAAAGCTTCTGATGAGTGGCTGAGTGAGTTTCATGACGACTTTCAAGTTCTTCATACTTAACACAAAGATTTTTTATGTCTTCGATTAAGGACTGAGTTCAATTCATTTCCTCGTCAAACAGGTCATCGCTTTTGTCTAGCAATTTTTGTATGTGTTCCATAGCAGTTTGTTGTTCAGTTGCAATTTTACCAAGAGTCTTATAGGTGGGTTTGGATTCACATTCAGAGTCATCTTCGCCAGAGGTTTGAAAGTAAGCATCGCATGAGTTTACCTTGGCACCTCGTGCCATGAAGCAGTAGGTTGGAGTAGAGTCATCCTCATCATAGGCTTCAGCGTCGGCCACATGGCCATTGTCTTCAGTGTTGAAGAAGGACTTGGCGACGAATGCCGAAGCTAGAGCCAGGCTTGCCACGCCTGAATCAGACTCCTCTCATGACCCACAAGTATAGGGGATTGATTGTAGCTCTTTTCTATAAGTAAGAGTGTCGAACCCAATGAGGAGCAGAAGGAAATGACAAGTAGTTTCCAATAAGGTAATGTCTGCAAGTGCTGAAATTGTAAGTAACTAAGTAGTCTGATAGCAAGATAATTTGTAACGGGCAAGTAACGATAGTAGTAAAAAAAAGTGCAGCAAGGTAGCCCAATCCTTTTGAGGCAAAGGACAGGACAAAACGGCCTCTTATGATAAGCAAAGCGTTCTTGAGGGTACACGGGATTTTCATCTAGTCACTTTCACCATTTGGTTCAATTTGTGTTTGCTACTTTGATAATTTGATATGTGGGTGGACCGGTGCTTAGGTGTTGTTCTTACTTGAACAAACCTCCTACTTATGATTAACCCTCTCGCAAGCATCCGCAACTACGAGAAAAGTATTAAGAATAAATTCTAACCATAGCATTAAACTTTTGGATCCAATCGGTCCCTCACGGAATAGCGCATAAACTGGGGTTTAAGCTTTTGTCACTCTCGCAACCCATCATCTAATTGCTACTCCACAATGCATTCCCTTAGGCCCAAATATGGTGAAGTGTCATGTAGTCGACGTTCACATGACACCACTAAGGGAATCACAACATACATACTATCAAAATATCGAACACATATCAAGTTCACATGATTACTTGCAACATGATTTCTCCCGTGACCTCAAGAACAAAAGTAACTACTCACAAATGATAATCATGCTCAAGATCAGAGGGGTATTAAATAGCATATTGGATCTGAACATATAATCTTCCACCAAATAAACCATATAGTAATAAACTACAAGATGTAATCAACACTACTAGTCACCAACAAGCACCAATCTATAGTTCCGGTGACAAGATTGAACACAAGAGATGAACTAGGGTTTGAGATGAGATGTTGTTGTTGAAGATGTTGATGGAGATTGCCCTCCCCAAGATGGAAGAGTTGTTGGTGATGATGATTTCGCCCTCCGGGAGGGAAGTTCCCCTGGCGGAATCGCTCAGCCGGAGGGCGAAAGTGCTCCTGCCCAAGTTCCACCTCGAGATGGCGGCGCTCCATCCAGAAAGTCCTCTCCTTATTTTTCTAGGTCAAAATGACCTATATACCAGAAGATGGGCACCGGAGGTGGGCCTGGGTGAGCACAACCCACCAGGGCGCGCCTGGGCTCCCTAGTGCACCCAGGTGGGTTGTGCCCACCTGGTGGGCCCCCTCTGGTAGTTATTTGCTCCAATATTCCTAAAATATTCCATAAAAATTCTCCATGATGTTTCAGCTTGTTTGGAGTTGTGCAGAATAGGTGGCCTTATGTAGCTTTTCCAGGTCCAGATTTCCAGCTACCGGAATTTTCCCTCTTTGTGTATACCTTGCATATTATGAGAGAAAAGGCATTAGAATTACTCCAAAAAGCATTATTATGGATAAAAACATTATAAATAACAGTAAGAAAACATGGTGCGAAATGGACGTATCAACTCCCCCAAGCTTAGACCTCGCTTGTCCTCAAGCGAAAACCGAAATCGAAAAACATGTCCACATGCTTTGAGAGAGAGGTGTCAATAAAAACAAAATACAGACATAGAAGCATCATGTTCATTATTATAACAGCAACGAAATTAAACATAAGGCTTTTATCATATAACTTTTATCATAGACTTCTCATGAATAAGTGACAATTCATCACACTATTGAAGCATAAAGCAAAAACTCTATTAAAAACCAACAAACTATATTCTCACTCAACTTTGCAACTACAATCCATCATCTTTTCAGGAAGGGTCACGTATCGGATGTTGGGGAACGCAATAATTTCAAAAAAATTCCTACGCACACGCAAGATCTATCATGGTTATGCATAGCAACGAGAGGGGAGAGTATAGTCCACATACCCTCGTAGACCATAAGCGGAAGCATTATGACAACGCGGTTGATGTAGTCGTACATCTTCACGATCCGACCGATCCTAGTACCGAAAGTACGGCACCTCCGCGATCTGCACACGTTCAGCTCGGTGACGTCCCACGAACTCTCGATCTAGCTGAGTGTCGAGGGAGAGCTTCGTCAGCATGACGTCGTGATGACGGTGATGATGAAGTTACCGACGCAGGCTTCGCCTAAGCACTACGACAATATGACCGAGGTGGAATCTGTGGAGGGGGGCACCGCACACGGCTAAGACAACTATGAACTTGTGTGTCTATGGGGTGCCCCCTCCCCCGTATATAAAGGAGTGGAGGAGGGGGAGGGCCGGCCCTCTATGGCGCGCCTTGGGAGGAATCCTACTCCCACCCGGAGTAGGATTCCCCCCGTTCCCTAGTTGGAGTAGGAGAGAAGGAAGGAGGAGAGAGGGAGAAGGAAAGGGGGGCGCCGACCCCCCTTCCCTAGTCCAATTCGAACCCAAGGGGGAGGGGTGCGCGGCCTGCCCTGGCCGCCCCTCTCTCTCTCCACTAAAGCCCATTAGGGCCCATATATTCCCCGGGGGGGTTCCGGTAACCCCCCGGTACTCCGGTAAATGCCCGAACTCACCCGGAACCATTCCAATGTCCAAACATAGTCATCCAATATATCGATCTTTATGTCTCGACCATTTTGAGACTCCTTGTCATGTCCGTGATCATATCCAGGACTCCGAACAACCTTCGGTACATCAAAACACATAAACTCATTATACCGATCGTCACCGAACGTTAAGCGTGCGGACCCTACGGGTTCGAGAACTATGTAGACATGTCTGAGACTCATCTCCGGTTAATAACCAATAGAGGAACCTGGATGCTCATATTGGTTCCTACATATTCTACAAAGATCTTTTTCGGTCAAACCGCACAACAACATACGTAGTTCCCTTTGTCATCGACTTGAGTGTATCCTTGAGCAACGAGACGAGCCTTGTTTCTGATGACTTGACCATGCTCATCTTGCTTGTTGTGATATATCCCTTTTGTACCTATTATGTTGTGCTTGCGAGGGTCAGGACGCTTGACTAGTTCCCACACATTGTTCAGCTCGAACTGTTGAAGCTCTTCTTGCATAGCTTGAATCCATTCAGGTTCCATGAAGGCTTCAGCTACATTCTTGGGTTCTGATATTGAGACAAATGCAAAGTGCCCACAGAAATTTGCTAGCTGTGTTGCTCTTGAACGAGTGAGTGGACCAGGTGCATTGATGCTATCAATTATCATCTCAATCTGTACTACATTGGCAACACGAGGATGAACTAGACGAAGATTTTGCTCTTGCTGATCATTGTCATCATTAGGAGGAGTGTCTTCAGGCTGAGCATTGTCCTCAGGTTGATTAGGTGCAGAAATGATAAGTTCATCTTCAGCCTGAGCTTCAGACGGTATGATTTCTCCAGTTCCCATAAGCTTGATGGATTCACTGGGTGGAAATTCATCTATCACATTTGGCAGGTGCTCTCTTTGCGAGCCGTTAGTTTCATCGAACCGCACATCTACAGTTTCAACCACTTTATAGTGAAAGAGGATGAAGACCCTGTAGGAGTGCGAGTCCTTTCCGTAACCAAGCATAAAACCTTCATGTGCTTTCGGTGAAAATTTTGAAGTGTGATGTGGATCCTTGATCCAGCACCTAGCACCAAATACTCTGAAGTAGCTGACATTTGGCTTCTTACTAGTAAGAAGTTCATAGGATGTCTTCTTCAGAAGCTTGTGAAGATAAACACGGTTGATGACGTGGCATGCAGTATCAATGGCTTCATGCCAGAACTTTCTTGGAGTCTTGTATTCATCAAGCATCGTCCGAGCCATCTTAATGAGTGTTCTGTTCTTGCGCTCCACGATGCCATTCTGCTGAGGTGTGTATGGAGCGAAGAACTCATGAGTGATGCCTAATGTATCCAGGTAAAGGTCAAGGCCGGTGTTCTTGAACTCTGTGCCGTTGTCACTTCTGATATGCTTGATCTTGACGCCATAGTTATTCATGGCACGGTTGGCGAAGCGTCTGAAGACATCCTGCACTTCAGTCTTGTAGAGAATTATATGCACCCACTAATATCTTGAATAATCATCAACAACGACGAAGCCATAGAGACAAGCAGTAGTAGTGAGAGTAGAGTAGTGAGTAGGGTCAAATAAGTCCATGTGTAGCAGCTCGAAGGGTTGAGATGTCGTCATGATTGTCTTCGAGGGATGCTTGGCCCTCGTCATCTTTCCAGCTTCGCAGGCACCGCACAGATGATCTTTCTTGAACTTGATGCCCTCTATGCCTATGACATGCTTCTTCTTTGCGAGAGTGTGTAAGTTCCTCATGCCAGCATGCCCTAGCCTCCGATGCCAGAGCCAGCACTCTGAAGCTTTTGCAAGAAGACATACGGCAAGCTGTGGTCCTGCTGAGAAATCTACCATGTACAAATCATCTTTCCGATACCCTTCAAAGATTAGAGACTTGTCAGATTCCATTAGTACAAGGCAACGATATTTTCCAAATATCAAAATCATGTTCAAATCGCAAAGCATTGAGACAGACATTAAGTTGAAACCAAGGGATTCAACAAGCATCACTTTATCCATGTGCTGATCCTTTGAGATTGCAACTCTACCTAGACCCAATACCTTGCTTTTACTAGTGTCAGCAAATGTGATGTGACTCTTGTCAGATGGACGTAAGGTTGACTCCATGACAAGACTTCGATCACCAGTCATGTGATTAGTGCATCCACTGTCCATAATCCATTCTGAAGCATGAGGTGTCATACCCTAAAGTACAGTTAGGGGGATAGGCTTCACCAAGAGTATTATGAAGCATAAACATTTGACGCACAAGAGGATTATCAAAGCTCAGATCAAGGTTAGGACTGATAGGATGATTGGCAAGCGATTCAGGAACAAAATACATAGTGAGACCATTTGGGCATTTTATCTTGCGCCCAACAAGATGTTTTAGGTCCCCAGCAATAGCATCGAACGCCTTTGATTTCCGACTGGAGACCTTTCCCTGCAAAAGAAAATTAATTCTTCTTAACCACCCACATCTTCAGGGGTGGCTTAGAAGCAATGAGTCTAAGTGCACCATCTGAGAACTTCGGCTTTGGAGCCCTAGCAAATAGCCTTGCAGGAGATGAATGATATTCATATGAATAAGCAGAAAAGTTCTTAGTTTTATGAACATAGCGGTTTGAAGAAACACGCTCATATTCATAAGTTTGAGTATGATTTCCCTACAAAACATTGGCGTTAAGGTGACTCAGGTGAGTCCTGTGTCTGTATGAAGCCTTTGGACCATATGAAGCTTTTGCTCTGGGGTTTGTCTTCTTCCCTTGTGGAGGCATGATGACAATCACAGGAAGATTCTCAAGACAACTTTTGGGTACCCATATCTTCTTCATAGGTGGCCCATTCTTGCAGTTAGTACCAATATACCTGGCAAATACTTCACCATTCTGGTTAGTTTGTAGTTTGCATCCAAGGAATCATCAATGATAATTGGGTTAGCACAAGTGAAGCCAGATAAGGTGGATGGATCCACTGAAGGTCCCTTTGCAGCAACCCATGTGGTTTTGGGGTACTGCTCAGGCTTCCAGTAGGAACCATCAACATTCATTTTCCTTTCGAACCCAACACCCTCTTTCCTAGGGTTTCGGTTTAGAATCTGCATTTTGAGGACATCGCACAGTGTCTGATGCCCCTTGAGACTTTTGTACATCCCTGTTTCAAGCAATGTCTTCGACCTAGCATTTTCATCAGCCATAGTGGTGGCATCCTCAGCGGAGGGGTTAGTTACCACATCAACAGTTGAAGATATTGAAACAGTAGCATCAGTAGAACATTTAGCAACAGAAGTAGCGTTATCACACTCCAGGCATTTTAGACATGGTGGATCAAATCCTTCCTGAGCGGGACTGATCTGTTGAGCGCGAAGTGACTCATTCTGTTTTTGAAGATCTTCATGAGCCGCTCTCATTTTCTCAAGTTCTTGCTTCCTTTGAAGATAATCGTAGGAAAGCTTTTCATGAGTTGTTGAGAGAGTTTCATGACGACCTTCAAGTTCTTCGTAATTAACATGAAGATTTTTTATGTCTTCAATTAAGGACTGAGATCGGGTCATTTCCGCGTCCAACAGGTCATCGCTTTTGTCTAACAGTTTTTGAATATGTTCCATAGCTTTCTGTTGTTCAGTTGCAATTTTAGCAAGTGTTTTGTAGCTGGGTTTGGATTCACAATCAGAGTCATCTTCACTTGATGTTTGAAAGTAAGCATCGCGTGAGTTTACCTTGGCACCACGTGCCATGAAGCAGTAGGTGGGAGCGGAGTCGTTCTTGTCATTATCATCAGTGTTGGTGACGGAGCCATTGTCTTCAGTGTTGAAGATGGACTTGGCAACGTAGGCTGTGGCTAGAGCCAGACTTGCAACACCAGGGTCAGACTCCTCCTCAGACTCCACCTCCGCCTCCTCAGAAGCAGACTCCTCCTTTGAATCCATCTCCTTGCCAACAAAAGCACGAGCCTTGCCAGATGAACTCTTCTTTTGTGATGAAGACTTGGACAAAGACTTGGAAGAAGACTTTGAGGATATCTTCTTCTTCTTGTCATCAGAATCATATTCCTTGCTCTTCTTCTTCTTGTTGTTTTCATTGTCCCACTGTGGACACTCAGAGATGTAGTGACCAGGTTTCTTGCACTTGTGGCATGTTCTCTTCTTGTGGTCATGAGTAGAAGCTTCATCATTTCTTGAGCTGGATCATGAAGACTTTCTGAAGCCTTTCTTCTTTGTGAATTTCTGGAACTTCTTCACAAGCATAGCAAGCTCCTTTCCAATGTCTTCAGGATCACCAGAACTGCAGTCAGATTCTTCTTCAGATGAGGAAGCAGCTTTTGCCTTCAAAGCGCGAGTTCGGCCATAGTTGGTACCATATATATCTCTTTTCTCAGATAGCTGAAACTCATGTGTGTTGAGCCTCTCAAGTATGTCAGACGGATCGAGTGTCTTGAAGTCAGGGCGTTCTTAAATCATCAGGGCTAGGGTGTCGAACGAGCTGTCAAGTGATCTCAGGAGTGTCTTGACGATTTCATGCTTGGTGATCTCAGTAGCGCTGAGAGCATGAAGCTCATTAGTGATGTCAGTGAGGCGATCAAACATGAGCTGGACATTCTCATTGTCGTTTCTCTTGAAGCGGTTGAAGAGGCTGCGAAAGACACTGATCCTTTGATCTCTCTGAGTTGAGACGCCTTCATTGACCTTGGAGAGCGAGTCCCAGACTAGCTTCGACGTTTCCAGAGCACTCACACGGCCATACTGTCCTTTGGTCAGATGACCACAGATGATGTTCTTCGCAGTGGAATCCAGTTGAATGAACTTCTTGACATCAGTGGGAGTGACACCTTCTTCGCCCTTGGGAACACCATTCTTGATGACATACCAAAGGTCGACATCAATGGCTTCAAGATGCATGCGCGTCTTATTCTTCAGTAGGGGTAATCAGTGCCATCGAAGACAGGGCACGCAGCGGAGACTTTGATTATCCATGCAGTCAACATAGCTAAAACTCCAGGTGGTTAAACCGAATCACACAGAATAAGGGAGTACCTTTATCTGATACCAATTGAAAGTGCTAGTTATCGACTAGAGGGGGGTGAATAGGCGATTTTATGAACGTCTTCAATACATGGGAGTTTCGAAGACAAACAACGGAAATGGACCTATTGACATGTACCGGAAGGTAGACTACACTAGGCAAGCCATAGTCAAGTATTCAATGAAGTGAAAGCACAAAGACTAATAGCAGCTAGGTAGTAATGATCAGGATGGAAGATAGTATGAAGCCAAACAACAATAGAAGTCACACAGTGAAGTCAACCAGGTAACACAGGCAGACAATGACTTCACGAAGACAAACTGTAAATAAAGAGAGGGAGAAGATAGAACCAGTTGCTTGGTGAGGACAAGGATTTGTTGGACCAGTTCCAGTTGCTATGACAATTGTACGTATGGTTAGGGAGGCTGAGATTTAACTCAGAATAACGCGTCTTCACCTTATTCCCCTTGAGCTAAGGACACCCAGTCCTCGCCCAATCACTCTGGTAAGTCTTCAAGGTAGACTTCCAAACCTTCACAGGCTTCGTTCACCGGTGATCCACAATGACTCTTGGATGCTTAGAACGCGACGCCTAACCAGCTGGAGGATTCACAGTCCTCAAGTGTAACAAGTCTTCAGGTCACGCGGACAGAAAGACTTCAGTGATGCCTAACACTCTTTGGCTCTGGGTGTTTTGGGCTTTGTCCTCGCAAGGATTTCTCTCTCTCAAAAGCTTCGAGGTGGGTTGCTCTCAAACGACAAAAGACGTGCACTAACTCTGAGCAGCCACCAATTTATGGTGTAGGGGGTGGGCTAATTATAGCCACTAGGCAACCCGACCTGATTTGTCCGAAATGACCCTGGGTCACTAAGGAACTGACACGTGTTCCAACGGTCAGATTTCAAACACACGCGGCAGCTTGACTTGGGCTACAAGTAAAGCTGACTCATCCGCCTCTGGATAAGATTTGCTCTCATTGTCTTCGCTCGAAGACATAGGATTTGGTTGAGCATCACTTCAGTCACTGTGACTTTGTTCACTTGGAGCCCACTTAATAGTACGGTGGTTCCTATGACTCAACAAAGAAGAAAATGAAACTACGAAACAGCTATATCTTCGTGCTCCATAGTCTTCACGCAATGTCTTCTCATGTCATAATCTACAGTGTGAATATCTTCACAGACCACCATTGTCTTCAATGTCTCCATACATTTTTATGGGTCATCTTCGGTAGGTAAACCGAATCAATGAGGGACTACTACCTGTGTTATCCTGCATTCTCACAAACACATTAGTCCCTCAACCAGGTTTGTCGTCAATACTCCAAAACCAACTAGGGGTGGCACTAGATGCACTTACAGCGTCGAAGAGGTGGGAGGGGACCAACAACAAGATAGGTTACCATGGCGGATTCTTCATTTGGTTCGTGTTATCGCAGTATAGGTCACGGTGAGATTCAGACCTAATTAAAGTTTTAGCGCATATACTATGCACGCATGCATGCATGAATCCCCGTCGTTGGCTTGAAGTGTGGTGTAGCATACACATGCATCGTCAACCTAACCCTCACTCATTGTGGGGATTTCTAGTTCGAAATCATGGTGCCACATCAAAGTTGTTCCATTGTTACTCAAAAACACACCTCTCCATACATATGTTTGGGCCACACGCATGCAGTGGTTGTCTTCGGCGACTAGCTACTTGCATGATTATTGGCGAGCTAGCCCATCTCCGTGGTCGCATGGACGGCCATCACTTTGACCAACAACAAGAGAGAGGTTGTACGACCAAGGTGGATTATTCTTGGTCCATTTTATGATCCATCTTGGTGAGATATATGCCT
>NC_057808.1:120132179-120180177 GCF_018294505.1 Triticum aestivum
ACATTCATAGCTTAGGATTCCCTTCGTGCCGACACGAGGGAGGAGGGGGGCTGCTAGCTACTTCGCACTTTGCTAGTTGAACCTCAGTTGGGGGGGGAGGGGGCATGCATTCATAATTTAGGATTCCCTTCGTGCCGACACGAGGGTGGGGGCAAGCAATACGGAGCGCTTTGCGAGAGAGGTGCCACATCGAAGTTGCATTTGGTATTTGAAAATCAAACTACCCTTTTGATACAAAAATTTGGTCCACATGCAAGTGTGTTCGTGTTCTGACCCTCTCCCGCGTCATTTTTTGCCAAATTTATGAACATTAGACAAGTCGGATGATGCAACAGACACGGTTCACTCAAACTAACAGTGTGCCATGCCGATGCACCTGTCACGCACGCATCCGCACAGTACATTGGGCTCCACGAGGCTCCCCCTCTCAAAAATATCTGCTCGCCTCGAGGGTTTTTCTGTTTCATAACACACAGTTGTTATCTCCGGACCGTACGTGATGTTTCTTGTTCCCAATCCCGCCTGCATCCCTAGAAAATATATGCCCGCCTCGAGTGTTTTTCTGTTTCATAACACACGGTTGTTATCTCCGGACCGTGTGTGATGAACTATCATCAAAATTTTCAATAGCCCGGCATTTCACTCCTGCGTTTGACTCCCGCGTAGTAAAATTTTCAGTACCCGCGTCATTTTCTCAAACATCCCGTGCCCCCCTCCACACACACACACACACCAAAACCTCCTCGGGCGTGCACACACACACACACCCTCCCTCGCTCGAAACCCTCGCAAGGTCCCTGCCGCCGCTGCCGCCGCCGCCGCAAGGCCTCCATTGTCAACATCTGCCGGTTTGCCCGTGCAGCTTACCCACCGATCTCCATACCCAGGCCGCCCTGAGTTTCTTAGATGACGCCTGCCAAACGCCACCTTTCCCACAGATCCCCATCCCCATCCCCCACTCCAGAGCACCGCAGCCTTAGCCCGGCTATGCTTCCCGTCGAGCTCGAGGAGTGACTGGCCCAAAAGAGGTGTGTAGCGGTCTCTTCACCCGACGTCGCCGAGGAAGCTGACGACCATTAGTGGCGGCAGGCACTCAAGCAGTGGGCTAGAGTATGTGGGCGTGTCTCGACCGCCGGCTACGACATCGAGGTCATCGACAGCGACGTCCTGAGGCGAGCTATGTCACAGGTTAAGTGGCCCACCCCCAACCCCTTGGGTTCAACCGCCGTCGATCTCATCGATGGCCCCGCCGCTGATCTCCTCTGGCTCACTGTCAACAATTTGCCATTCTACATCACCATCGAGCCCCTTTTCTCATTTCTGAAGGACACATTCTCCAACGCAGGCTTGGGATCCACAGCTTCCAAGTCAGACCTCATCGACGGTGACCACGAGGAGGGCACCCTCTCCGGCTCTTCCAAGGGGAAAGAGCCCATTTGCTCTTCCAAGGGGAAAGCGCCCATCTGCGACATCAGGGAGGGCACCCTACAACCGTGCTCTTCCAAGGGGAAGGACCCCATCTGAGACAACATGGAGCGCATCCAGGGTCCGTGCTCATCCCACGGGAACGAGCCCATCTGTGACAAGTGAGGAAACCCATGATTTCTTTTGTCGAGTCCCTTTTGTAGTGTAGTGAGAATATGTCCAGTTTTAATTGCTATATCTAATTGTTTGCAGTATGCCTTGTTTATTTCAGTTGTTCACAATGTGATGCTCTATATGTGCAATTATTTACTGTGCAGTACATTTCATCAATCCAGTTTTAAACTTACGGATAGGAATGCATATATTTGCTTGCTATTAAGCTTGTTATAGCTAGCATATGCCTCTTTTAAAGTTTTTTGATTGTCTGGTTGTTTGTAGTTAGCATATGTTCAGTTTCAAATGCTATCTTTGGTTGTTCGTAGTATGCCTTGTTTATTCCAGTTATTCACAACATGATGTTCTATATGTGCAAGTATGAACTATGCAGTTCAATTTCATCAGTACTAGTTTCAACAATAGCACTATGAATGACTACATTTGGTTGCTGCATCTTGTAGTTAACACGCCTTTCCATTTTTATATAACCATAACCAGTGTACTTAGACCGGCACAATACCAGTTTGAATGACTATGTTTGCTTGTTGTTGAATGTTAGGCCTGTTGCAGTTAGCACACCTTTCCACTTGCTTTGCTTTACTAGCGTGCTTAAACCTGCACACTGAAGCTATCTTTTGGAGATTATTTCGTCTGCCATGTATATTTTTGGTTGATGTTTAGCCTGTTGTGCTTAACATGCTTCTCGATGTACCTACACAGGACAATTTTGGGAACTACTGTTGTTTTCCATCGAGGTTAATTTCATCCCATCGCTTATATCTGCTCACTGTTCAGGATATCGGTAGTTGGTACCATACAGGCCGGCGGCTGATAAGGGACTAATCGGCGAATCAGACTTTTAACTGAATATATCTACAACCCATTTTCATTAGGTTAACTAGGGCCATATGTAATATATATGAGGCAACATAGCAACATGCACTGTACTTAATGTCTAAATATGCAATCCTAGGCTTCATAGCAACAAGGAAGAGTGTTACATTAATGTTCTAATGATGTCTAGATATATGTAGAAGAGCAGCAACAGCAACAACACAGCCCTGTTTGGATACTCAACTTAGCTAGAGGTTAGAGTTAGTTTCTAGCTCATTACTAACCCTGAACTAACTCCATCCAAAGAGTTGTTTGGATGGCAGGGTTAGATTGACAGAAAATGCACTAGGAGAACTAGCTCCAATTAGCATCTCTTGGGTTGGATATTTTTTTGGGTGGGTTATAGATGCAACTAGCTCAAACTAGCCCTCATGTTTAGATATACTTTAGGGCTATTTGAGCCCGAACTAGCTCAAACTAACTGTAACCCATGGATACAGCAACAGTTAATCAGCCGATAATTTGTAAGAATGAACTAAACTCCTTCCGGCCCATAATATAAGATGTTAATTCATCTAATATGTGAGTATATTGGATGTTATTATAAGATACTCCCCCCGTTGCTAAATATTTGTCTTTTTAGAGATTTCAAATGGACTACCACATACGGATGTATATAGACATATTATAAAAGAGTGTTATACTACATCATTGTGCAATTGTTGTTTAGCTTCTAATATTAACTTGGTGCTTTTAGGTACATATGGCATTGGTAAAGATCCGCGTTTTGACCCTTTCTGCGTATGGGGCAATGAGATATCGAAGAACCAACATCAAGTGAGGAAGCAGATAAAGAATGTTAGTAAAATGGGACCAAAGATGGCAATTAAACTATTTGTTTACACTTTATCCAAGACAACAGCGAACTGCGGGATGGTAAGTAAGAACTCTGCAGCCTTCTTTTTACTGGCCATAATGAGTTGTGTTAGATGACAATGTCTGAATCTTTTTCCTTTGAAGTGGTTGCCAAAGCAGTTTACTCAAGATTACCTCTCAAACTACATGATTGGTGGGCATGCAAAGGTTAAAGTATTTCTACCAGAACACAATGATTATCTAGATGTTTTCATGAAGACCGTGAAGGATGGGCGGTCGGCCATCACAAGGGGTTGGACTAGAGTCATGCGTGCCTTCTGCATGGAGGAGGGCACAATATGGGCATTCTGCTTCACCTTGTTCAGCAACCAGAATATATTTCACCTCTTTCTTTACCGTTTTTAATAGTACAAGTATACAACTGTGGTTCATCATTCTTTATTTGGTTCTTATGTAATTCTTGAACATATGTACCTATGAATCGAATAATGCATGGTTGTTTGAACCTGATGGATATGAATAAAGTTGTATCATACATTCAAATTCAAATCCAAATCTGGTACAATTTGGAAAAGCAGCAATTAAATTACGGTGAAATTACGCTCTCCAGGTTGTTACGGCACACACGGTTGGTAAAACACAAACGTTTGTGATATGCACCATAATCCGAGACGGTTCACATAGAGGAAACGTGTGCAAGCATGCACACGGTGCCATTTGCAAAGCATGTGAGATGTTAGACAATATCACAAACGGTGCAGGCAAACTTAACGTTTGTGTTAGTTGCCTTATCATACACGATTCGCAACCATGAACTGTTTCTGATGAAGTATGCATCGTAAACGCCGCACCATAGAATAGCCTGTGCGGTAGTTGTCGTGTACGAGATGTTATGACGGTTTGATGTTTCGTAATCCTGTCCGACACTCGTACGACGATTAGCTAATCTTCTTAACGGTGAACTGTTTGTGATGGGCCGCGCATCATACACGTTCTATAATAGTGAATCGTTTGTGATGGGCCGCACATCGTAAACGTAGCACCACAGAATACCGACTGCAATGGCAATGCGAGCAGAAACGAGTAGGAGTACTGTAGGGGCCTGTCGGGGGAAACGACACCTACGGGATCACGAGGAATCCCTTTTGCTATGGTTGGCGGGCGCGGGGCTGTGGAAAGAGCGGGATTGAGAGATCAACGCGGGGGGATTATCCAGGTTCGGGCCGCAAGTGATGCGTAATACCCTACTCCTATTGGTTTCTGTTTATCTGGTCTCCTTGGACTAGCTACAAGGCGTGCAGGGTCCAAAAAGTCTGAATCCTCTCCCAGTACGCCATGGGCCTCCTTTTATAGACAAAGGGGCTGCCACAGTGGCACACAGGAGGTGGAAAGCTATAAAGTGGTCGATTCTATCCTCTGGCACCGTAGGACAAACGCATTTAATGCGCTGCCGACGTGCCCTTCTTGCTTTATCGGGGACGGCAAGGAAGCTCATCCCAGTTGTCACCGCCTCACCAGGCTTCGACGCACGTCCGAATTGATGAGGCGGGTAGTGCCATGCTGGCTAGCTGGTTGCTGAGTTGGTGCGGTGGCAGAGCCTTCGCGAAGATCTGCATGCCACCACGCAGGTGCTTGCTGAGTTGGCCTAGAGGCCGCACGTCACCACGCAGGTGCTCGCCTAGTTGGTGGACTGGCAGCTGCATGGGAACGACGGCGGAGTCTTGGCAGACGTGGGCCTGTCTGCGGCCCCAAGGATGTCTTCGGCAAGAGTCTTGCCGGGACCCCGGCAAGGGTCTTGCCATGGCATCGTGGCCAACCCGGGCAAGGGGCTGGCCAGGGGTCTCGTGGGTATCCTTGGCAAGGATCTTGCCGAGGATCTTCGTCTTCTGATTCTCATCTGATCTTGCACGTTCTTGGTCTTCACAAAGATCTGCATGCCACCATGGAGGCGCCTCCCGTGCTTTGGTTCCAATGTGGTTGAGGGCGTCGGAACTCTCAGGCTCAAGGGCGGCAGCCCTGATGGCGTTGGGCAAGTTGCCCCGGCAAGGCTCTTGCCGGGGCTGTGGAGGCCGCCCCGGCAAGGGACTTGCCGGGGGAGTCCACCTCGTCCTTCTGCTCTTTGTGTCTCTGGCTTGGCGTTGCTTCTCTCGTCTTGTGTCTTTGCTCCTTCTGCCCCGCCAAGCGTGGCCAGGGGCGTGGGGCTGCGACTGCCCGCGCACAAGTAAAGGGGTACAAAACGGGACCCCTACTTTTGTACACCGACAGGAGCCCCCGGGCCTGGGCCACATATAAGCGCGGGGCATTATTGGTCCAGGCCCAGAACGGTGCGCGGGTGCGCGTGCGGTGGAGTTTTTACCGCAGTAACTCCCTCGCTCGTTGCGCTTCCCCATGACCCGCATTGAATGCGCGACGTGGGGGTCATGCGTGGGGCAGTTGCTGCCCTCATGCGTCACATCATAGTAAAGAGGCGGCTCGCGCCTTCCCCATAAAAAGAGGAAAATGCAGGGGCACGACTCATTTACTAAGTGGACTCGAGTCGTGGCCTTCAAGGCGCCCGTGCCCCACGATCACAGGGTGGAAAACGGTCGCCTCACTCGTCTCCTCGATTTCGGCTTGCTCGCCACATGTCCCCCATGCCTCGAAGATGGTAGGCGGTGGACGCGGGGGCACGGGCCTTAAATGACGAGGCGGGAAACCGGGTCATCGCTGATTGGAGCAGCGGGTCGGTCTTGATTCCCTGTGCCCCTGGTGGCCAGATTGGTTAAGTGGGGCGGCCGAGCCCCGGCCCCGCCCCTTTATAAGAAGGGGAGGGGGATGGCACCCCTCAATCTTTCATCATTCATCTCCTTCCACCTTGGCTCCTTCCTTTCTTTTGCTATGGCGAGAGGGCGAGCCAACACTCCGATGGCGGCGACGAGGGTCTCTACTCGACAGCGCGCCCCTCCTTCCCAAGAGCTCGTGGCGGCGGAGCCGGTCGTGAGAGGAAGGGGGAGGGGGCGAGGCCGAGGCCGCCATGGCGCTCGGGGAAGGGGAGACGGGGCGGCGCAACGGCCTCGCCTCCGCCAGCGGCCCCTCCCCCAATGGAGGGCCACGTCGGAGACCAGACCCGTGAGTTCGTCATCAGGCTGCACCGCCCAGTGCGCCGTCGTCTTTGTCTCCCTACTCCGTTCGCTCGGGAGATGGAGCTCGACCCGCCACAGGCTCTGAGGTTGCACATGAGGGGCTGCGGGAATGGTAGCATGCGGGTTGACGTCGACTTCCCTACCCCTCACATCATGTATCTTCGTCGCGGATGGAAGACCTTCGCTCGTGCCCACAGCCTGTCGGAGGGGCTTGTTCTCCACTTCAAATTAATGGAGAACGGCCTGCTCTCTGTCAAGTTCTTTGGGCACTTGGGAACTCGCCTAAGGTGTTGCGTGGAGAGCTCCTCCGATGATGGAGACTCCTCCTCAAGCGGGAGTGACGAGGAGGACAGAGACAACGACGACGCGGGCGTCAAGCGGGAGGACGCCGACTCCGACTCCGACTGACCGCGCCGCCTTCCTCCCTCAGCCACGCGCCCTACCGAGGGTCTTCCTCATCAAGCTCTCCATCGGCGCGTTCCCCGTTGCCTCCTTTTTGCCTTCACCTGCCGCACCTGGGAGGAAAGGGGCAAGAACAGGGATCACGGGGCACTTAATCTTTTTTAGTTTTTAAGCCCGCGGGCACTTGTTAGATTTGAACCTTGTAATCCCCTTGCTTATGTTTACATTCCATACGAACTGTACCTGTTTGGAATGTATTAATGAAAAAGGGTGCTTGCCGGGTTCTTTGTGCGTGAGAGAGGCCCATGCCAAGGAATGAATCCTTGTTATTTCTAAGATAAACATTGTCGCCCGGCAACAGGCCTTCCTGCCCCCTCACTTCATTCTCGACCATACCCATGCTTTCGGCGGAGGCAGGGCGAAGTAGGGTTAGGCCCTTCGTTTTCTTCCTTGTCACCGCAACTACAACCAAGTTCTGGCCCAGGGAATAGTTCTTGGGCACGAGAAAGGGGGAGCACGGTGGCCCAGGAATAAACGAGGCTTCATACATCCCAAATCCATACGGAAATGCATAACAGGGGATAAAGGATTTACCTAGATCTGCAGCGCCCGGCAACCTTGGCTTGTCGTGGTTGGGTGCTTGAATCTGCAGCCCCCTGGCAATGGCTTGCTGGGGTCGGGGATGTCGATCTGTCTCCCTGCCCTTAAATGGCTTAGCAAGAACTCATGTGCAGCATGCGAACCAAAAAAAAGACTGGAAAGGACAGAAAGACACACACACGACCTCTATGCTAGGGGTTAGTTGCCGCTGGGCACTATCAACCCTACCAAAGAGAGTCTTAACCTAGCATGCATGCTAAAACTTAGGGCGCCAGCGCTTCATTTATTTATGCTTAGGGTCTGCGCCTGGAATTGTAGAAAGGGTTACATGCCTTGTCGGCAAGGCTTGTACAAAAGGTGGCTTGCCGGGAGGCCCGGCAACCGCGCCTCATAGTTAAAACTTAGGAAGATGTTCGATGTTCTAGGAGTTGCTCACTGGGACACCATCTTCGGTCTCCAGGCGGACTGCGCCAGGCCTGGTGACTCGTATTACCCGATAAGAGCCTTCCCACTTCGGCGTCAACTTGTTGGGATTCTTGGCCGACTGAACACGCAGAAGAACAAGGTTGCCTTCCTCAAGACTTCGGGCATGAACCGTGCGGCTATGGTAGCGGCGCAAGGCCTGTTGGTAGCGTGCAGCTCGCACAGCCGCTCGAAGACGATCTTCCTCAAGGAGCGTCGCGTCATCTTGCTGCAACCGCTCTTGCTCAAGCTCATCATAAGAGAGCACTCGAGGTGACACGTATGTGAGTTCCGTGTGGAGAACTACTTCTGCCCCGTATACCAGGGCAAAGGGTGTCTGGCCGGTGGCTCGATTTGGCGTCGTTCTGATCGACCAAAGAACCGTCGGCAACTCATCAATCCAGCGCCTTCCACACTTTTGCAGCCTGTCAAAAGTCTTTGTCCTCAGGCCTCGCAGTACTTTAGCATTTGCCCTCTCCGCCTGGCCGTTGCTCCGTGGGTGTGCCACTGAAGCGAAACAGACCTTGCTACCAAGGTCCTGGATGTATTGCATGAAGGTGCGGCTTGTGAACCGCGTGCCGTTTTCGGTGATGACCCTGTTCGGCACACCAAAACGGCAAACTAGCCCCTTGAAGAACTTGACGGCTGACTGTGTTGTCACCTTCCTCACTGCTTCCCCTTCGGGCCACTTTGTGAACTTGTCGATTATGACGTACAAGTACTCAAAGCCCCCAACAGCACGGGGGAAGGGGCCTAGTATGTCGAGCCCCCAGACCGAAAATGGCCAGGAGAGAGGGATTGTTTGAAGGGCTTGAGCTGGTTGACGAAGCTTCTTCGAATGAAACTGACACTCTTCACACTTGGTTACTAGCGCAGGTGCATCCTGGAGGGCCGTGGGCCAGAAGAAACCTTGCCGGAACGCCTTGCCGGCAAGGGCTCTTGACCCTATGTGGGAGCCACACATACCTCCATGTATCTCTGCCAACAGCTCTAGTCCGTCCTCTTGAGGAATGCACTTCAGCCTGACTCCGTTTGGCCTCCTTCGGTATAGGGTATCATCCACAAACTGGTACATGTTGGACCGACGGGCTACTTTCTCTGCTTCTTCCTGCTCCTCGGGGAGCTCTCCTGTTTGGAGGAAACGGACGGTGGGCTACACCCATGCCGGAGCCTGGGGCTCAACGGCAAGGACCAAAGGCACATCTTCGGCCGCAGGGGCAGCTGCCTCTACGGTCAGGGCCTGGGGCCCCGTCGGAGGTAGTTGCCCCTCGGCAAGCTTGGGGTACCCGGCAACCTCCTTGGCGGCGGCTCCTGGGAGCTCGACGGGAAGGTACTTGCCGAGGCTTGTCTTCCTTCGCTTGTTCTGCCCTGCTGATGGCTCTACGGATGGTTGTATTAACTGAAGTACAAAGGTACCTGGTTCCACAGGCAACTTGAGGGCAGCGCGTTTTGACACGTCGTCGGCAATGCTATTCTTCGCTCGGGGAACATGTTCTGCCCGTAGGCCGTCGAAACGTTCTTCCAACTTCCTCACTTCATTCACATAGGCCTCCATCAATGGGCTTTGGTAATCCTTATTGACTTTCTTGACGACGAGCTGCGAATCACCTCTGATGATGAGCTTCTTGATTCTGAGGTCTGCCGCGATCCTGAGACCGGCAAGCAACCCCTCGTGCTCCGCCTATTGTTCATTGATTTTTCCCGGGGGAAGTGCATCTGGATTACGTACTTGAGGTGCTCTCCGGTGGGTGCGACGAGTAGAATGCCAGCACCAGAACCTTGGAGTGACAAAGCTCCGTCAAAGTACATAATCCACTCACTGCTCCTCTCCTTGCCGGGAAGGGTAGTCTCTTGGATCTCCTCGTCGGGCGTTGCGGTCCACTCTGCTATGAACTCTGCCAAAGCTCGGCTCTTGATCGTTGAAGTACTTTCAAACCTGAGGCCAAAGCTCAACAGCTCCAATGCCCACTCCACAATCCTCCCTGTCGCATCTGGGTTGTGAAAAATCCGTTGCGAAGGGAGGCGGGTGACGACGGTGATCTCGTGCACTTGGAAATAGTGGCGCAGCTTTCTCGAGGCCATGAGAAGGCCGAAAAGCAGCTTATGCATTTTAGAATATCTTGACCTAGCCCCCTGCAAGAGGGAACTAACAAAATACACTGGGTGCTGCACCATCTTCTTCTTCTGTCCCACTTCGCCCATCCGCTCAGGCTCTGCCTCGCCGGGTCCGGGCCTTGCTGGGGGTTCTGGTTTGCCGGCGTCAGGCTCTGCCGGGGAAGACCCCGGCCCGCTATCCGACGGCTCTTCTGCAACCGCCTCTTCTCCCTCAGGTTCCCTCTGCGCCACCAGCACAGCACTGACCACTTGATTCGTTGCTGCTAAGTACAGGAGCAATAGCTCTCATGGTTTAGGCGCGATTAGTATTGGCGTGGAGGAGAGGTACCTCTTCGAATCTTGCAGTGCTGCCTCTGCCTCCGGAGTCCATTTTACTGGACCCGCCTTTTTCAAAACTTTGAAAAAGGGGAGGGCGCGCTCAGCAGATTTGGAGATGAACCTACTCAGGACAGCAACGCAGTCGGCGAGCCTACGGACGTCTTTGACCCGTTTCGGCGCCTCAATCTACTCGATCGCTTTGATCTTGTCGGGATTTGCTTCGATTCCGCGTTGAGACACAAAGAACCCGAGAAGTTTGCCGGAGGGGACACCGAACACGCACTTCTCTGGGCTGAGGTTGATCTTGCGCAGGTTTGCGAATGTTTCTTCTAAATCTTGCACGAGCGTGGCCCTGTCCTTGGTTTTGACCACTATGTCATCCATATAAGCTTCCACATTTCTATGTAGTTGGGGCTCAAAACCAATCTGGACTGCTCGGCAAACGTCGAACCAGCGCTCTTCAACCCGATAGGCATTCGTACAAAACAGTATGTACCACATGGGGTGATGAACGTGGTCTTCTCTTTGTCTCCCTTCATCATGAAGATCTGGTGGTACCCTGAATAGGCATCGAGGAATGACAGCAGGTCACACCTGGCAGTGGAGTCTACAATCTGGTCGATGCGTGGCAGAGGGAAAGGATCCTTTGGACAGGCTTTATTGATGTCTGTGTAGTCAATACACAGCCTCCACTTCCCGTTTGCCTTACGCACCACCACCGGATTGGCCAACCACGTGGGGTGGAGTACTACTCTTACCAGGCCTGCCGCCTCCAACTTCCTGATCTCTTCAATGATGAACTCTTGTCGCTCCAAAGCTTGCTTCCTGACCTTCTGCTTGACGGGCCGCGCGTGAGGACAGACAACAAGATGGTACTCAATCACCTCCCTAGGAACACTGGGGATGTCAGATGCTTGCGATGCAAATACATCGACATTCGCCCGCAGAAAGGCGACGAGCGCGCTTTCCTATTTACTATCGAGGGTGGAGCTTATAGTGAAAGCCCCGCCCATGCCGACCTCCTTGATGGACACCTTCATGGTTTCTGGTGGTGCAGTCTTGGACTTCTTGCTCTCGCCGGTGGAGCTCTTTGGCATGTCCTCAACGGGAGCCCAACACTCCGAAGAGGTGCGCTTGCCGGAGTGGGTGCAAGAGGTCTTGCCGAAAGAGGTCTTGCCGGAAGGGGTCTTGCCGGCCTTCTTCCTCCCTGGAGCTTCAGCGGCAGGATCAAGTGCCCTGGCGGCAGTTGCTGCAACTGCCTCTCGGTAGAGTTGGTCGGCGCAGATGAGTGCGGCTTTCTTGTCAGAGGGGACGGTGATGATAGTCAACGGCCCCGGCATCTTCAACGTGTTTTAGGCATAGTGGGACATCGCCATGAACTTGGCCAGCGCTGAGCGGCCAAGGATCCCATTGTATGGCAAGGGGATCTCGGCGACATCAAAGACGATCTTCTCCGTCCTATAGTTCAGCTCGCCCCCAAATGTAACGAGCAACGTGATTTTACCTTTAGGCTGGCTCCTTCCCAGGTTGACTGTCACGACCGGTTTTTCAATAAAATAATTATTGAGAGACCAATCCCTTTTACGGACCAGCGAAGAAGAATTCCTTCTCACTGGTAGACAATAATCTTGGTCACAGAAGGAAAATACCAGGAGTACTAAATATAACACAAGGTTGAGCAGAGACTGCCCAATAATTTATTACAGGCACGCCGACAAAATAATACGGCGGATAGGGTGGCAAACTTCTAACTCACGATAATAACGGTGGTGGAAATATCATCGCGAAGCGAGTGATATGATTCCAGAAGACTACAACTCATCGAGCGTCGGAGTGAGGCTCGAGGAGGCTTATTGCGGGTGGCGGAAGCGTATACAATACAAGTGACCAATATCCGGGATCGCGCGGGACTGACTGGGACTCCTCTAGGCGTCGGACGCACTATCAAACTCTTCATCCAAGAGATCACCTTCGTCAACATCTGGCCAAAACAACAAGCCAGGTGAGTACTATGAAAGTACTCGCAAGACAGTTCGGACATAAGGTATAACAAATGTAAACATGAAGCACATGAATAAGTTAACCAGTGCGATTAGACATAAATAAATACTGGGTGCCAAGCGAGGGTCTGAATGACGCCTCGAGCGGAAACTGTAGAATAGTAATACTGGTGCCAAACGACTGTCTGAAAGACTCCTTGAGCGGAAAATGCGGAATAATAATGCGGGTGCCAAACGAGTGTCTGAAAGACTCCTCGAGCGGAAAATGCGTAATAATAATGCGGGTGCCAAACGAGTGTCTGAAAGACTCCTCGAGCGGAAAATGCGGAATAATAATGCCACAGTCGGGCGTCGGGGCGACACCACATAAAGGGCTTATAACAGAAAGTAAAGACAGTGCATGCCGCAGTCGGACGTCTGAGCGACATCACATAAAGGGCTTATATCGAAAGTGAGAAACGAGTACACGCCACAGTCGGACGTCTGCGCGACGTCACCTAAAGGGCTTATATCACATCTCATTATTACAATAGTTCGGAGACATAAATTATCACAAGCATGAGACACAAAATAAAGTTAGTCCATCCACTGGAATAACAATAAATCTGAAATTTTACCACTTGAGCTTGTTCACCGGGGACAGGTTTTTCACACGGATAGATATGGATATAATGTTTACACTACTGATCATGGATACGATGATTTGGAAAGAATTGACTCTGCAGAGTTTGTACTTAACCACAGCCAACGGATTTCAGTAGTCACGGGGACTAGTTCCGTCTGCGGTGTTTTGGAGGAAACACATCTAACCAGTACACACCCAATTCAACCATCCGAAGCCAGGGATCACCCTTGGCGACATTCAAGAAAAACCTTGAGACGGGGAGGCTACAACCTCGCGTAGCATGGGATCAAATTTATATACGCGCGCTCTAAGGGGGTGCCCCCCCTCTCGGTCCCAACCGGAAACACCCATGCTCCCTGACCGAATGACTGGCTTTAATCCTGGGCCAAGGTACCATCATCCCGGCCTCTCTGTTTGGTGTGTACACGGAAAGAGGTTACCAACTTACTAAACCGCATCCTGGCAATGAGACATGTGGTAGCACGGAAAAGGGAAGGGATGGTAACACGGCTCCAACCATGTTAACGTCGGAAAAGTCGGATGACGCAAGGCTGGCATGCTACAACAGTACCACCTTGCTGCCCTTCATGTCACCACATGATTAGGCCATCTCTCATCAGAGATCATCGCAATCTTTGGAACATGCGGGAAAAGATCGATAACGTGGCTCCAACCACGTTAACGTCGAAGAAAGTCGGATGGCGCAAGGCTGGCATGCTACAACAGTACCACCTTGCTGCCCTTCATGTCTCCACATGATTAGGCCACCTCTCAACAGAGGTCATCGCAACTTTGGGACAACCGGGTCATTGCCGTACAAGCAACGAGGTTTTTACCGATACTCATATGCCACACACAAACTCTCACGTGAACATGCAAAACACCTGTCATATCAAATGTTCAAAACATGCTTGCCTGGTTCGGAGAAGTCGGAGTCAAGCTCGGCGAAGTTCGCGGCTCCATCACCCCTCTCGGAACCTACGGCAAATCACGAAACGGGCACTAACGTGAAAACCAACACATACACAGAAACTTTTCCAATTATTTTTCAAATAAATCCCATAAAAAACTAGACCAAATTTGAAGATTGTCAGAAAAAGAATCACTCAAAATTACCTTTTTATTAAAAAGTTATAAAGGTTTCTGTCCAGGGACTTATCTGTAATGAAACAGAAAAGTTCCAGGGTTTTAACTGAGAAAACAGAAAACGCTTCGGCTGGGAATGCGCAAGCGCAAAGGAGGAAACGTATTTTGCCCGAAGGCGCCAACAGAAAACGGTTCGCGAATAAAAGAACAGAGGCTGACATGCGGGGTCCACATGTCAGGTTTGAAAAGCTCGCCGGCGCCCGAAGACTGCGGTGGACGCCGGCGTCGAACCACGGCAAGTTAGGAGAAACGGAGGGTACCAAGAGCTTCAGCGTCCTCTTTCGCGTTGGTGGGTGGTGGACTCGTCCAACGGGGAGCACCACGTCGACGGCGACACTATCTCCGGCGGACGGCGGCTCGGGTGAGGATGGGGAACTCCGGTGGAGGGCGGCAAGCTTCAAATTGAAGTGCGGGTCAGAAAGAGGGATGCATGGTGAAGCTACTGGCAAGAGAATGGAGGCGGAGGAGCACACACGGGGGCGAATCGGGCTGGATCCTGTGGCGGGTCGCGGCGGCCGGAGTCGAGGAAGGAGACCTCCTCGGGGCTCTTCCAGTGGCTAGGCGTGCTCTAGGGGGAGTGCAGGGCTGGTGGGTGCTCGAGTTGAAGCTCGGGGCCCCTATTTATAGGCAGATCGACGGGATGGCCGTGAACGGTGAATCTCCGGCGAGTGATTACGGCGGAGCAGTGGGTTGGCAGGGGGTTTGAGCGGTCGGGCAGCATCAGTGGATGTTACTGGACTCGATTTGCAGCTAAACGGGGTCGGTCTTGGCGTAATGGCGTCGGTCCACGGTGAGGTGACCGCACAGGATCAACGGCGGCAGAGAGCGCGCTCCGCGCCCTGCGGTTCACGACGAGAGCGGCAGCGCGTTCATGGGAGTGGAAGGCCACGCGCCGAGCTCCGGTGGTTTGGGCGGCGCTGGGTGGCATCGTCGGCGCCGTGTCTCCCGCTGGCGCCCGCAAAGCCGCCGCCGGCGTTGGTCACGGGGTGGCGCACCTTCTGCTGCTCGTCGCCAACGCCTGCAAGGTGCCAGGCACTCGTGCGGTGCAGGAACAAGGGGGCGAGGACGAGGAGCAAGGCGACGTGGTGGCACTGGCGAGATCGATGTCCATCTCTGAAGAAAACGACAGTGAGCACTGAACTGAATCTCTGAACTTTCTGAACTTTGACAAAGGCAGTGCACTGCAGGTGTTCGACAGAAGGTTTTGGCTATGAGATAAATTTTTCTGGAGTTGTAACTTGGTGAGATGATCACTCAAAGCACCCAGGGGCTGCCTGAATTTACTTGGAATTTTTGGAGAAGGTTTTGAATGAATTTCACCAAATTTGCCAAATCTGGTCCAAACTTGCAGCAAGTGTAATTTGAAATTTTTGAACTAAAGACTAGTGGATCTTCATGGTTCCAGGTTGAGGGTTCAAAGGACTAGGAGGGGAAAGAAGTTTGGTGGTAAAAGTCCAAACAGAAAATGGAGTTCCTTTGTAAATCTCCAAGTGGTAGAATAGAAGGCAGAAATTTGTTTGAATGAAATTTGAATGGGAATAATCACATGGGGAGGTTCAACTTGCTGGATTAGGTGTAAAACATGATCCAAAGGTGAGGGAAGGATTTGGGGAGAGGATTTGCACAAATGTCCTGGTAAGAAGGGAAAGTTGAAAGTGGTAAAGGACTTTCCAAAAGCCATAGTGCAAATTCAAAAAAGATTTTCAGAAGTTATTTTCCCAAATGGTAAACATTTTGTTTTGAGTCCAAATGAAAAGTAAGAACTTCCAAGACCAAAGGCAGATCTTGGGTGAATCCAAACAAAACTTTTGCCATAAAAAAAATATATGAGAGGGAGAGTTCTCTTAAAGAAAAATTTAAATTGCTCCCCTTAAGTCAAAATAGAAATCTTTTTTTTTTTGAAAAAAAATCCAAATAAAAACTTGGGTGTCACAACACCTACCCCCTTAGGAAAGATCTCGTCCTCGAGATTTCAGCTGATCCTCAAATAGATATGGATACTCTGCTCGGGGGAAATCTTCCCTCTCCCATGTGGCTTCATCCTTAGTGTGGTTGCTCCACTGAACCCTGAAAAATCTTGTCGTTTTCTGACGGGTCCTCCGTTCAGACTCTTCTAAAACCTTTACTGGCCTTTCTCTGTAGGTGAGATCTGGTTGCATATCAATGTCCTCATGAGGTACATGTTTTTCTGGATTGCTCACACATTTTCTTAACTGTGAGACGTGGAACACGTCATGGATGTCTGACAGCTCCTTGGGGAGGTCTAGTTGGTAGGCCACCGTGCCTCTTCGTGCCTTTACACAAAATGGTCCAATAAACCTTGGGGCTAGCTTCCCCTTAATTTTGAACCGTTGCAGACCCCTCATAGGAGATACTCGGAGGTATACGGAATCACCGGGTTCAAAGCTGACCTCACGGTGCTTCTGATCATAGTAGCTCTTTTGGCGGCTCTGTGCTGTCTTGAGTCTGTCCCTGATTTGCTTAACTTTCTCCTCGGCCTCTTTGAGCATGTCTGGGCCGAAGATACGGCTGTCACCGGTTTCTGACCAATTCAATGGGGTACGACACCTTCGCCCGTACAACGCTTCAAAGGGTGCCATTTTCAAGCTGGCTTGGTAATTGTTGTTGTAAGCAAATTCGGCATACGACAAACTCTCTTCCCAACTGGATCCATAGGTGAGTACGCAGGCTCTTAGCATATCCTCTAGGATCTGGTTCACACGTTCCGTCTGTCCATCAGTCTGAGGGTGGTATGCTGTACTGAAAGCTAGTTGCGTGCCCAGAGCTTGTTGTAGGTGATCCCAAAATTTGGAGATGAATTGGGTGCCTCGGTCTGATATTATAGTCTTTGGGACTCCGTGCAAGCAAACTATACGGGAGAGATAGAGTTTTGCCAGTCTTTGTGTGGAGTAGGTAGTCTTCACGGGAATGAAGTGAGCAACCTTGGTTAGTCGGTCTGTGATGACCCAGATGGCGACATTTCCACGCTGTGATCGGGGTAATCCGACAATGAAGTCCATCCCGATTTCATCCCATTTCCACTCTGGTATCCTGTTAGGCTGGAGTAGCCCTGCTGGCTTTTGGTGCTCGGCCTTGATGCGCTGACATGAATCGCAACAAGCAATGAATGTGGCTATATCTCTTTTCATACCGTGCCACCAAAATCTTTCCTGAATGTCCTTGTACATTTTGGTTCCTCCAGGATGGATCGAGTATGGAGCGGTGTGGCTCTCCGTCAAGATCTGTTGCTTGAGTTCCTCAATGTTAGGTACGCAAAGTCTGTCTCGGTACCATAATGTCCCTTCACTGCCCGTGACGAATTCTGAAGTCTTGCTAAGGTTCATTTTCTTCTTTATGCCTTCGATACTGGGATGTCCCTGTTGAGCCTTCTTGATTTGTTCCACTAGGGTGGGTTGTATCTCCAGGTTCGATATGGTGCCCTCAGAGACTAACATCATGTTGAGCCGAGTGAACTCTCGCTGAAACTCAGGCCTCAAACTTTGCTGACCATCACTGTCCGGGCTGGGGTTTCGACTAAGGGCATCGGCCACTACATTTACTTTCCCTGGGTGGTAGTGAATACCGACGTCATAGTCCTTGACCAGTTCCAACCAGCGCCATTGGCGTAAATTCAGCTCTGGCTGTGTGAAAATATATTTGAGGCTCTTATTGTCTGTATATATTTCACAGCGATTTCCCAACAGAAAGTGCCTCCACTCCTTGAGTGCATGTATAACTGCTGCTAGCTCCAGGTCATGTGTTGGGTAATTTTCCTCATGTTTTCGCAGCTGCCTGGAGGCATATGCGACAACTTTGCCATCTTGCATTAGCACACATCCAAGACCTTTTCGGGACGCGTCACAATACACTTCAAAGCTCTTGTGTATGTCTGGTACGGTTAAGACTGGTGCGGTTGTTAGCTTTTTCTTGAGTTCTTGGAAGCTCTGCTCGCATGCTTCTATCCATACAAATTTCTTGTCCTTCTTGAGTAACTGTGTTATAGGTTTTGCCACAGTGGAGAATCCTTCAATAAATCTCCTGTAATATCCGGCCATTCCTAGGAAACTCCGCACATCTGTAACATTTGCGGGTGGCTTCCAGTCTAGTATGGCCTTGACTTTTTCTGGGTCTACGGCCACGCCTTCTTGGTTCAATATATGGCCCAAGAAACCAACTTGTCTTAGCCAAAATTCGCATTTGCTAAAGTTGGCGTACAACTGATGTTTCCTCAATTCTCCCAAAACAATTCTGAGGTGCTCAGCATGTTCTTCTGGTGTCCTTGAGTAAACCAGAATGTTGTCAATGAATACCACCACAAATTTGTCCATGAATTTCATGAATACTTTGTTCATGAGGTGGACGAAATATGCGGGGGCGTTCGTTAGTCCAAAAGGCATCATTGTAAACTCGTACAACCCATATCTGGAAGTGAAAGCTGTCTTGGGAATATCTTCCGTTCGTACCTTCAATTGGTGATATCCCGATCTCAAATCAATTTTTGAGAATACCTTGGCTTGTGCGAGCTGGTCAAACTAATCATTTATTCGTGGCATCGGATATTTGTTTTTGATGGTGACCATATTGAGGGCTCGATAGTCTATGCACAGCCTTAAAGTCCCATCCTTCTTTTTGGCGAACAACACAGGCGAACCCCAAGGTGAGGAGCTGGCTCGAATAAATCCTTTGTCCAATAATTCTTTTATCTGCTTCTTTAACTCCACCAATTCTGAGGGTGCCATTCTATACGGCTTCTTATAAATGGGAGCGGTGCCAGGTGCTAGTTCGATGCTGAATTCGATCTCTCAGTCTGGTGGCATGCCTGGTAGTTCTTCCGGGAACATATCAGGGAACTCGCATACCACTGGCACTTTTCTTAATTCTGCGATGTCCATCTTGTTCAGTTTTGGTTTCTGTGATCGTGGCCTTTCTTGAGCGGAAACTCTTATAGTCTTGCCGTGATGGTGAGTGAGAATCACTGTCCGATTGAAACAGTCGATGAATCCTTTGTTGGTGGTTAACCAGTCCATTCCTAAAATGACATCCAGTCCTTGACTTTCCAACACGATGAGATTCGCGTGGAATGGTAGTCCTTCGAACTCAATGACCACTCCTTGGCAGTAACCCTGAGCAATTTGCTTATTTCCGGGGGACTTGATGATCATAGATTTTTCCAAGGGAAGTATCGGAAAACCGTGTTGTGAAACAAAACTCTTCGAAACAAACGAATGGGAAGCTCCAAAATCAAACAAAACCGTGGCAGGTACTGTGTTGACAGGGAACGTACCGAGCACGATGTCTGGGGCATTCTGCGCTTCTTCCCTGGTCACATGGTTCAGGTGACCCTTCCTGTGGTTGCTGCTGGGGTTGAAGTTGTTGCGCTTGGGGGCTGGATTGTTCCCACCATTGTTCGGCTTGGGTGCCGTGTCTCTTGGCTTCGGGCACTGTTTAGCATAATGCCCTTGTTGACCACAAGCATAGCAGGTGACCCCTGGACGGTATGTGAACTCCTTGTCTCTGGCATGAAATTGTCCGACGGGTCTTGGCTTAGTAGTCGTGGATCTCCTCATGTCTGTCCTTGGGACCTCAGTCTTGCCTCAGTTGCTGCGGGCAAGAGTCGTCTTGTCCCTCTTCCATTTGCGGATATCTTCCAGACTACGGCGCTCATTCTCCAGGGTGATGGCCTTGTCCACCAGCGTCTTAAAATCCAGAAAGGTGTGTACAATCAGTTGGCATCTTAATGCTGGTGCCAGGCCGTCCAGGAATTTTTCCATCTTCTTGTTTTCTGTCATGTGCTCGTCGTAGGCATAACGAGACAGTTGGGTAAACTGGCCATTGTATTCTGTGACGGACATGCCTCTTTGCTTCAGGTCATCAAACTCTCTCTTCTTGATCTTTAGGATGCTCCTGGGAATGTGTGCCCCACGGAAGCCTTCCTTGAATTCTTCCCAGGTGATGTTGTGTTCCCTGGGGTGCATGTGTAGGAAGTTTTCCCACCATGCTGCGGCTGCTCCAGTAAGGTAGTGTGGTGCATAAAGCACCTTCTCATGATCTGAGCACTGAGCGATAATCAGTTTCCTTTCAATCTCGCAAAGCCAATCATCGGCTTCCAGTGGCCTGTCGGTGTGAGCAAAAGTTGAGGGGCGAGTCTTCTGTAACTCAGATAACTTGGAGTGTGGTTGATAGGGTTCACGGTGGTTTCCCATATTGATGACATGGTTCATCATCTCCTGGTGCTGTTGCTGGCTTTGCTCGAAGAGACGGCATACTTGAGATAGTGCCGCTTCGCTGTCCTGTTGGCTGGACTGACCCTGAGTGAAATTGTTGCTGGTCTGTGTTCCGTAAACCTCTTCTGGCTGATTGGGCATAGAGCGAGTCCAAGGGCGAGACATTTTTCCAGTCTGGGGTATCATTTGCAAAACCCATGAGAAAAACTGTGTAGCGCAGGAAAACTCTTGCAAAGGTAATAATCAAAAAGGCTTCTAGGTTTTCAAAGAAACACAAATGATTTTTCACGAAGAAGAAGTGCTTAACACAAATCTTACATGCGAAAGCAAACACAAGATACAACACTCAGGTTGTGTGTACACAATCCTGACATGTTATTAAAAACTAGCGTACTACTCCGGAAGGCAGCAAACACACCAATACAAACTAGCGTACAGATAAAAACAACACATCATACAAGCAGGCATAACACGCGGCTACTCGGTGCTCTCAGTCGGAGATGGTGAAGATCTCCTTCCCCTTGCCGATGGCAAGGCTCAGCGGTCCAGGAGAATCAACCTCCTCCTCTCTAGCTGGCTCCTGGCGTGCGACGCTGCGCGGCGGTGATGGTGCGGGGGCGACTGGTGGTAGAGCGCGTGCTGCAGGCGGTGCGGCTCTGACTGGAGTAGGAGCGATGACTCGGTCGAACTCCTCAGTGGTAGGCAGACGGCAAGCAGTGTCCAAAACGGCCGGTGCATACGAGGCTGAAGACGAGACGAATGTCAGAGGCGGCGCCGTGTGGAGAAGCTCCTTCCTGCTGGCAGGACCGCCCCGGACTAAGTCCATGCGGGCAGCCACAAGATCATCTACGAGGTTGTCGAAAGACTCCTCCAGAGCCTTGAGGTACTCCACAACCATCTCGATGGCTTCATCTCGCTCTCCCCGATGGCAGGCGAACGCATAGTGGCTGGTGTATGGCACGTGGCATGGGAGGTAGCGGTAGCGACGAGTCTTCATCGTAGGAAGGATGTCCCGAAGGCGAGCTATCGCCTCACGGGCAGCCATCTGCATGGAATGCCTCTCCGTAGGCATGGCCCTTCCCGTAAAACGCAAGTGGCGTGCAGCTGAACGTCCTCCCTTGAACTGCACCACAGCCTGGTGCATAGACACGTCGTCACTGAGCTTGTGCTGATAGAGTGTGAACTCCGGGCGAGCTGCTGGCCCGATCGCGAGCTTGGTGATGGAGACGAGGAGCTTGACAAACCCCTCGGGCACGTTGGTGAACACTCGATTCTCACAGCTGCTGCCAGCCATCTACAAAAGTAGGCAAAAATTCTGAGTAGTCATGTCATAAATTTTATGATGACCAACAGAAAATAGCTACAATTGCAAAATGCTGAAAAGGCACAAAAGACGCTAATAACCGATTAGCGATCGCACCTAGTGGCTTCCTACAGCCAGCCTGGCTCTGATACCAAGCTTGTCACGACCGGTTTTTCAATAAAATAATTATTGAGATACCAATCCCTTTTACGGACCAGCAAAGAAGAATTCCTTCTCACTGGTAGACAATAATCTTGGTCACAAAAGGAAAATACCAGGAGGACTAAATATAACACAAGGTTGAGCAGAGACTGCCCAATAATTTATTACAGGCACGCCGACAAAATAATACGGCGGATGGGGTGGCAAACTTCTAACTCACGATAATAACGGTGGTGGAAATATCATCGCGAAGCGAGTGATATGATTCCAGAAGACTACAACTCATCGAGCGTCGGAGTGAGGCTCGAGGAGGCTTATTGCGGGTGGCGGAAGCGTATACAATACAAGTGACCAATATCCGGGATCGCGCGGGACTGACTGGGACTCCTCTAGGCGTCGGACGCGCTATCAAACTCTTCATCCAAGAGATCACCTTCGTCAACATCTGGCCAAAACAACAAGCCAGGTGAGTACTATGAAAGTACTCGCAAGACAGTTCGGACATAAGGTATAACAAATGTAAACATGAAGCACATGAATAAGTTAACCAATGCGATTAGACATAAATAAATACTGGGTGCCAAGCGAGGGTCTGAATGACGCCTCGAGCGGAAACTGCAGAATAGTAATACTGGTGCCAAACGAGTGTCTGAAAGACTCCTCGAGCAGAAAATGCGGAATAATAATGCGGGTGCCAAACGAGTGTCTGAAAGACTCCTCGAGCGGAAAATGCGTAATAATAATGCGGGTGCCAAACGAGTGTCTGAAAGACTCCTCGAGCGGAAAATGCCACAGTCGGGCTTCGGGGCGACACCACATAAAGGGCTTATAACAGAAAGTAAAGACAGTGCATGCCGCAGTCGGACATCTGAGCGACATCACATAAAGGGCTTATATCGAAAGTGAGAAACGAGTACACGCCACAGTCGGACGTCTGCGCGACGTCACCTAAAGGGCTTATATCACATCTCATTATTACAACAGTTCGGAGACATAAATTATCACAAGCATGAGACACAAAATAAAGTTAGTCCATCCACTGGAATAACAATAAATCTGAAATTTTACCACTTGAGCTTGTTCACCGGGGACAGGTTTTTCACACGGATAGATATGGATATAATGTTTACACTACTGATCATGGATACGATGATTTGGAAAGAATTGACTCTGCAGAGTTTGTACTTAACCACAGCCAACGGATTTCAGTAGTCACGGGGACTAGTTCCGTCTGCGGTGTTTTGGAGGAAACACGTCTAACCAGTACACACCCAATTCAACCATCCGAAGCCAGGGGTCACCCTTGGCGACATTCAAGAAAAACCTTGAGACGGGGAGGCTACAACCTCGCGTAGCATGGGATCAAATTTATATACGCGCGCTCTAAGGGGGTGCCCCCCCTCTCGGTCCCAATCGGAAACACCCATGCCCCCTGACCGAATGACTGGCTTTAATCCTGGGCCAAGGTACCATCATCCCGGCCTCTCTGTTTGGTGTGTACACGGAAAGAGGTTACCAACTTACTAAACCGCATCCTGGCAATGAGACATGTGGTAGCACGGAAAAGGGAAGGGACGGTAACACGGCTCCAACCATGTTAACGTCGGAAAAGTCGAATGACGCAAGGCTGGCATGCTACAACAGTACCACCTTGCTGCCCTTCATGTCACCACATGATTAGGCCATCTCTCATCAGAGATCATCGCAATCTTTGGAACATGCGGGAAAAGATCGATAACGTGGCTCCAACCACGTTAACGTCGAAGAAAGTCGGATGGCGCAAGGCTGGCATGCTACAACAGTACCACCTTGCTGCCCTTCATGTCTCCACATGATTAGGCCACCTCTCAACAGAGGTCATCGCAACTTTGGGACAACCGGGTCGTTGCCGTACAAGCAACGAGGTTTTTACCGATACTCATATGCCACACACAAACTCTCACGTGAACATGCAAAACACCTGTCATATCAAATGTTCAAAACATGCTTGCCTGGTTCGGAGAAGTCGGAGTCTAGCTCGGCGAAGTTCGCGCCTCCGTCACCCCTCCCGGAACCTACGGCAAATCACGAAACGGGCACTAACGTGAAAACCAACACATACACAGAAACTTTTCAATTATTTTTCAAATAAATCCCATAAAAAACTAGACCAAATTTGAAGATTGTCAGAAAAAGAATCACTCAAAATTACCTTTTTATTAAAAAGTTATCAAGGTTTCTGTCCAGGGACTTATCTGTAATGAAACAGAAAAGTTCCAGGGTTTTAACTGAGAAAACAGAAAACGCTTCGGCTGGGAATGCGCAAGCGCAAAGGAGGAAACGTATTTTGCCCGAAGGCGCCAACAGAAAACGGTTCGTGAATAAAATAACAGAGGCTGACATGCGGGGTCCACATGTCAGGTTTGAAAAGCTCGCCGGCGCCCGAAGACTGCGGTGGACGCCGGCATCGAACCACGGCGAGTTAGGAGAAACGGAGGGTACCAAGAGCTTCAGCGTCCTCTTCCGCGTCGGTGGGTGGTGGACTCATCCAACGGGGAGCACCACGTCGACGGCGACACTTTCTCCGGCGGACGGCGGCTCGGGTGAGGATGGGGAACTCCGGTGGAGGGCTGCAAGCTTCGAATTGAAGTGCGGGTCAGAAAGAGGGATGCATGGTGAAGCTACTGGCAAGAGAATGGAGGCGGAGGAGCACACACGGGGGCGAATCGGGCTGGATCCCGTGGCGGGTCGCGGCGGCCGGAGTCAAGGAAGGAGACCTCCTCGGGGCTCTTCCAGTGGCTAGGCGTGCTCTAGGGGGAGTGCAGGGCTGGTGGGTGCTCGAGTTGAAGCTCGGGGCCCCTATTTATAGGCAGATCGACGGGATGGCCGTGAACGGTGAATCTCCGGCGAGTGATTACGGCGGAGCAGTGGGTTGGCAGGGGGTTTGAGCGGTCGGGCAGCATCCGTGGATGTTACTGGACTCGATTTGCAGCTAAACGGGGTCGGTCTTGGCGTAATGGCGTCGGTCCACGGTGAGGTGACCGCACGGGCTCAACGGCGGCAGAGAGCGCGCTCCGGGCCTTGCGGTTCACGACGAGAGCGGCAGCGCGTTCGGGGGAGTGGAAGGCCACGCGGCGAGCTCCGGTGGTTTGGGCGGCGCTGGGTGGCGTTGTCGGCGCCGTGTCTCCTGCTGGCGCCCGCAAAGCCGCCGCCGGCGTTGTTCACGGGGTGGCGCACCTTCTGCTGCTCATCGCCGACGCCCGCAAGGTGCCAGGCACTCGTGCGGTGCAGGAACAAGGGGGCGAGGACAAGGAGCAAGGCGACGTGGTGGCACTGGCGAGATCGATGTCCATCTCTGAAGAAAACGACAGTGAGCACTGAACTGAATCTCTGAACTTTCTGAACTTTGACAAAGACAGTGCACTGCAAGTGTTCGACAGAAGGTTTGGCTATGAGATAAATTTTTCTGGAGCTGTAACTTGGTGAGATGATCACTCAAAGCACCCAGGGGCTGCCTGAATTTACTTGGAATTTTTGGAGAAGGTTTTGAATGAATTTCACCAAATTTGCCAAATCTGGTCCAAACTTGCAGCAGGTGTAATTTGAAATTTTTGAACTGAAGACTAGTGGATCTTCATGGTTCCAGGTTGAGGGTTCAAAGGACTAGGAGGGGAAAGAAGTTTGGTGGTAAAAGTCCAAACAGAAAATGGAGTTCCTTTGTAAATCTCCAAGTGGTAGAATAGAAGGCAGGAATTTGTTTGAATGAAATTTGAATGGGAATAATCACATGGGGAGGTTCAACTTGCTGGATTAGGTGTAGAACATGATCCAAAGGTGAGGGAAGGATTTGGGGAGAGGATTTGCACAAATGTCCTGGTAAGAAGGGAAAGTTGAAAGTGGTAAAGGACTTTCCAAAAGCCATAGTGCAAATTCAAAAAGATTTTCAGAAGTTATTTTCCCAAATGGAAAACATTTTGTTTTGAGTCCAAATGAAAAGTAAGAACTTCCAAGACCAAAGGCAGATCTTGGGTGAATCCAAACAAAACTTTTGCCATAAAAAAATATATGAGAGGGAGAGTTCTCTTAAAGAAAAATTTAAATTTCTCCCCTCAAGTCAAAATAGAAATCTTTTTTTTTGAAAAAAAATCCAAATAAAAACTTGGGTGTCACATTGACCCCTTGAAACGTGCCCGTCTCTTCAAGGTCTCCATCAGGAATCTGCAGCTTCTTGATCACAGCGGGCGAGATCAAATTCTGACCGGCCCCGCTGTCAACCAGCACTCTGGTCACCTTGAGGTTGCATATTGTTGGAGAAACCAACAACGGCAAACACCCGACCGCAGTTGTGCGGTCAGGGTGATCCTCGGTGTCAAAAACGATGGGTGTGCGGGACCACTTCAATGGCTTCTGGGCATCGAACGACGGCTCCGTCGCAGTGACCTCACGCGCCCACTGCTTCAGCTGGCGGTGTGAGGTGTGCAATGAGGTTCCACCGTCGACGCACATAGCCTCTGTAGCCTTCTGGAACTCGTGCTCACCAGACTCGTCGTCCTCGTCGTGATCATCATCCTCCTCTTTCTTGTTGCGGCCCCGAGCGGGCCTCTCTTGTTGGTTATCTTTGCCGTGGTGACCCCCTTGGCCGCCACACTTCTTGTCGGATCTCTCAGCACCATCCTGACCCTTCTCCTTGTCCCGCCTTTCATATTCAGCCTTCTGCAATTTTGCAAGCAGCTCAACTTGTCGGTAGTTCTGGAGGTCATGGCCCTTGGTGCGGTGGATCTTGCAGTACTGCTTTTCGGAGCCTCCTGGCTTGCTGGTGGCCGCTAGGGCCAAGCAGGCGGCACACACGGCAACCTCCTTGCCGGGGTCGTCAGCCTTGGCCTTTTTGGCGGCGCCGAGCTCGCCGGATCCCTCAACGGCAAGCACAGTCTTGCCCTTGCGCTTCCTGTTGCGGCGCCGGCCCTTCTTTGTCGGGGTGGCGGTGTCTTCGTCCATGGAGTCGGTTTCCGCACCGGCGTCCTCGCCGGGGTACTTCCTCCCCTCTTCAGCTCGATTACATCTATCGGCCAGAGCATAAAGTTCGGCCACATCTTTGACCTTGTTCATTTCCAACTCTTCACGCATCTTGCGGTTGCGCACATTCTGATTGAATGCGCTGATAACGGCGGCGGGATGAACATCTGGGATGTTGTACTGCACCCGGCTGAACCTCTGTATGTACTTGCGCAAGTTTTCACCTTCTTTCTGGGCATGATATGCAAATCGCTTGCCTGACCATGAGCTTGGTGGCCTCCAGTGAAGGTGCCAACAAACTCATGACACAAATCTGACCAAGAAGAAATGGAATCCACTCGCAAGTGCATCAACCATGACATGACGTTGGGTTTGAGTGCCAACGGGAAGTAATTGGCAAGCACCTTGTCGTCGCGAGCTCCAGCAGCTTTCATCGCAATGGTGTAGATGATGAGGAACTCCGACGGGTGGGTCTTGCCGTTGTACTTCTCGCCAACATCGGGCTTGAACGTGCGGTGGGAGGGCCACTGGAACTGCCGCAGCTCTCGGGTAAAGGCTGGACAACCCACTTCGTAAGGCAGGTCGCCGGGGCCCCCCGGCACCGGGTGGTCCATAGTAGGCCCTGCACGCCGATCTGACTGATGGCGTGTCTCCCGTCGCCGTTCGATGGTAGTTCGAGCATCTTCCTGGGCCCGTTCCCGAAGGACTTGACGTTGGTCGCAGCGTGTTCGCGGGTCAGACAACGCTATGGAAACGTTGTCACCGACGTCGGGTCGACGGGCCGGTGGATGTTGTCACGGCCGCGGGGGGGGGGGAGTGCACCGTGGTTGTAGCGTCTCTGGTCCCCCCACCGTCGGCATGCACCGGCTCATCAGGACGCTCGTGCGAGGGTCCCTTCGGGAGCGGCTCGTCTTTGTCGGCGAAGCGGACAATGCTTCGGATGGTGGCTCTCCACTCGTCGAGCTTCTCTGCAGCAGGGGGGGAAGTAGAGGAGCAGCTGCACGCGCGCCAGTGCTTCTGCTGGCGTAGGCGGCGGCGAGATCTGCGTAGACCGTGACGCGCTCCGACTTCTAATCGGATTAGAAGGGGCTCTGTCGCGGTCTCGCGGTCGCACGCTGCCTGCACCTGCGTCTGAGCACGCACGTCGGCCTAGTTCGTCCTGTGAGTGGCGCACAGGGCTCTTTCCGCGGCGGTGCTCGGGGGCTGCGGCGTTGCTCATCGCGCGCGGCCTGGGAAAGGCGCAGCACGGGCGCCAGCTAGGGTGTCGTAGAGGCTGCTGCGCCGCCCGTGGGCAGCACGGTCCCACCCCAGGACCCAGCGGCGCGTGGCTCGTCGTCTCGGATTCGGACGACGCCGCTCGCCTGGCTCCGATCGCCAGAATGTCATGGATGCTCGCGGGCCACATCTCCGGCCACATCCATGGGCACCCGGCCGCCTGCTCGCGCTGGCGCGGACGAGCCGATCGTTGTGATCCCCTTTTTCTTGGGGGCCATGGTGATGATGAGGTCGATGTGCTAACCTTCAAACTGGATTTTCACAGCTTGCGCCCCCTACCTGGCGCACCAAAGATGTCGGGGGAAATGACACCTACGGGATCACGAGGAATCCCTTTTGCTACGGTTGGCGGGCGCGGGGCTACGGAAAGAGCGGGATTGAGAGATCAACGCGGGGGGATTATCCAGGTTCGGGCCGCAACTGATGCGTAATACCCTACTCCTGCTAGTTTTTGTTTAGCTGGTCCCCTTGGACTAGATACAAGGCGTGCAAGGTCCAAAAAGTCTGAATCCTCTCCCAGTACGCCGCGGGCCTCCTTTTATAGACAAAGGGGCTGCCACAATGGCACACAGGAGGTGGAAAGCTATACAGTGGTCGAGTCTATCCTCTGGCACCGTAGGACAAACGTATTTAATGCGCTGCCGACGTGCCTGGCTTCGATGCATGTCCGAACTGACGAGGCGGGTAGTGCCACGCTGGCTGGTTGGCTGCTGAGTTGGTGCGGTGGCAGAGCCTTCACAAAGATCTGCATGCCACCACGCAGGTGCTTGCTGAGTTGGCCTAGAGGCCGCACGTCGCCACGCAGGTGCTCGCCTAGTTGGTGGGCTGCCAGCTGCATGGGAACGGCGACGGAGTCTTGGCAGACGTGGGCCTGGCTACGGCCCCGCGGATGTCTTCGGCAAGAGTCTTGCCAGGACCCTGGCAAGGGTCTTGCCGTGGCGTAGTGGTCGTCCCCGGCAAGGGGCTTGCCGGGGGTCTCGTGGGTATCCTTGGCAAGGATCTTGCCGAGGATCTTCGTCTTCTGATTCTCATCTGATCTTGCACGTTCTTGGTCTTCACAAAGATCTGCAAGCCACCACGAAGGCACCTCCCGAGCTTTGGTGTCAATGTGGTTGAGGGCGTCGGAACTCTCAGGCTCAAGGGTGGCATCCCTGCTGGCGTTGGGCAAGTTGCCCCGGCAAGGCTCTTGCCGGGGCTGTGGAGGCCGCCCCGGCAAGGGCCTTGCCGGGGGAGTCCACCTCGTCCTTCTACTCTTTGTGTCTCTGGCTTGGCGTTGCTTCGCCCGTCTTGTGTCTTTGCTCCTTCTGCCCCGCCAAGCATGGCCAGGGGCGTGGGGCTGCGACTGCCCGTGCACAAGTAAAGGGGTGCAAAAGGGACCCCTACTTTTGTACACCGATAGGGCCCTATCCCCGATGGTTTCTGGGTCATGTGGGAAGGACCCCCCTATCGCCCACACTCACTTGGCGATGGTTCCAAATGCCATCGCGGAAAGTGATTAAAAACCGTTTGTTTAGGACCGACCCGCACCCGTGTGTTCCTTTCTTGTTAAATGTTAACCATAAGGGGGGTTCATTTTGTGACACCTTTTTCCAAGTTCACAATGACAATGTACTACGATTTCTAAAGGATTCTTTTGGAGGATTTCAGTAAATAAATGCCACCCCCATATTGGTTGCTTGATCCATATGGTTACAATCCATAAGATTTCTCCTTTAGATTCATCTGTACTAGTTTTCTTAGGGAACTTTTTATCCACTCCAACCTCTTGTGAAGAAGGCTACATTTTTCTATAATGTAATCAAATGCCCATGTTAATCATGTTAGATCGAAGATGGCATGTTAGTGCATTTTACAAATCCTGCAAACCAAATAGGCCTGTAGTAGTGTTCAAAACTGCATGTAGGCACTAACACATTTTCTTCTTTTGCAGATAAGATTATGCCCAGTGGTGGATAATGTGATACAATATAAAAATCACATCAAATGCCTAGATCTGCATCTCTCAGAAATTATTTTGAACTCCTACCGAGGGACCTTACCGGAGATTATATTCGCCAGGTTCTTTGTTGTCAGAGCAAGGGTGCTGAAGGTAATGAGGTTTGCCATACATTTATTTCGCAAAAATGAATGGTTTGTTGATCAAGGCTAGTGCCTGCGGCAGAATGGAATAGGCTTCGAAAATGCTGAATTTGATTTTGGAACTTCAGATGACAGAGTAACCGGAAGTCATCATGTCAACCCCATACATGACTTCTCAGTGGCTGACCCCTTTGCAAAAATTATGAGGTTTTGAAACCAGACTTAGAAGTGGTAATATTAGTTTGAACCTCTCTGATATCCCTGTTCAGGGGATCAGCGCGAGCGTTTGCATCTGATGAGCTGAATTTCATTTCCAATATCAGTTTGAACCTTGTAATCTTCGAATTTGAGCCATATAACTCTGGAATTTGAACCTTGTAATATTTCAAGTTTTTGTGGTACAATCGTTGAAATGGCATTGTATGAGACTCGTATATTGGTAGCATTATTTTGACCTTAATATGCAATGGTCTTAGATTTTATTAACCATTCCCGAATCTGTTTAGCTTGTCGGTCTCACAGCACACGATCTGTATAGCTAACTCGACTGCGATCTTCGACATTATTGCACACAGTTGGTTTCTTCAACCGTGTGCCCTGTAGAGTGCAGAATTAATTATCGCACTCAAGTGTCTATCATCATCCTTCTGTGTAACTTTGACCTCATCACCCACAGGTAAACTTATGACCAAAGTCATTCCACACACTTCATACAAAGCTTTTTGCCAATAAATGCCCATGATTTGTCCCTCTTCTAGCCGGGCGGGAAGCTTGCGCCGTAGTGCGGGAACAGGCTCACCGACGATACATTTGGTGCCTCTTTGAGCCCACGCGTGTTCAAATGAAACGTGTGTGGTGCGGTGTTGTCAAGCGTGCACTGGAATCCTCCGCTATGAAGGCCGTGACAAGACGTGACAGTTACAGGCTGGCCAACCCCCATTTATTACAGCGGCCATTTAACCCTTGTGTCTCTTCAACCTTTCGATCGCGCCCCACCATTGCAAGAAGCACACCCACCACGACAAATTCTTAGAGGGCATCCTGCACGGCTCCAATGGCGCTCCGAGCAGCTGCCGACGACGAACAGCAGTTCACCATGCATGCCGTGGTGGACACCCACAGAAGGTTCACGGACCTCTCGATGGTGTACACCAACGACCCGGTCTGGCTGGAGCACTCCATCCACATCATGGAATTGTTGCTTGCCGAGGAGAAGTAAGAGGTGGTCGGGTTCGACCTTGAGTACACCTGCGCTCGTGCCGGGTCTCGTCCCAAGGTCGCCGTCGCCCAGATGTGCGTGCGCCACCACGTCCTCGTCTACCACTACCGCCTGGCCACAAGGCCTTGCGAGCGTTTCGCCAGGTTTTTCAACAGCCTCCACTACATGTTTGCTACGGTGGACATCACCAACGATGTAAAGGCGCTCGAGAAATCGGGCATCGCCTGCCAGAATCTTGTCGACATCCAGGGCCAATACAAGATCTGGGGCAGCAAGGAGCATGACAAGGACTCACTGGTTCACCTCGCCGAGGCCATCATCGACCCCTAGTACAAAGACATGAAGGATTCCTGCAACAAGGACAAGCGTGCCTGGCACTCGGCCTGGATGGAGATACTCGACAAAGCTCACGTCATGTACGCGGCCAAGGAGGCGTACACGAGCTACGACATGTACAGGAAGATCATTGACATGAGGAAGTGCCTCCTTCCCCAAAACGGCCAGGGATCCAGCCGGAAGCAGAGCAATGGCAAGCATCGTCGCAACAATAAGTAGATGATTAGATCATCGTTTCTCCTAGTTTAGTATGCATGTAATTGCTTACTTTGGTGTGTGGAAATTTTATGTGTGTAGTCAATTGTGTAATTGTATGCGTAATTTGGTTTTGCAATGTTGTCTTTTTAAGTATATATGTTGATGCTATGTAGACAGAGCAAATCACATCGCACACGGACTAAACAATGGAACCCGTCGGTGATGATTTCATCAATCACTAACAATTGTATACCAGCAATCGTTTACTCACAACACACATGGCTTGTTAACAGGAATAGATTTGTGTTGTTATCGGTCTTCCCACATGTTTCCGATTACAGACCTGTTTGTCGCGTATCACACACATCTTGTTAAGTTGAACCATTTCTGTTCTCTTGGCTCAACGGAAATAGTTCATCCGAGTGAACTGTATGCCGTATATCGCACACACCTTGATCTGGCTGACCGTTTCTTTTGTGTTGTCTAATCACAAACAGTTCACCTGAGTGAACCGTATGCTGTATATCATACACACCTTCATCTGGCTCCCCATTTCTTTTATTCCACCTCATCGCAAACAGTTCATTGAACTGAACCGTATGCCCCTCATCCGACACGCAACTAAATTCTGAACCGTGTTTGATGCATCCGTCATCGCAAACGTTTTGCATCTTTTTTTATGGGTTTTTTACACCCCCGTTTGCGATTATTGCATCACACACAGTTTTATCGAAGGGTCTCTGATCGTAGTGTCGCGTAGCAGCATCCTGCAGTAGTGGAATCAGCGCTTCAACCACACTTGCTCCCCAATCCCATTTTACTGTTCAATCATTGCCAGCCAAAGATGGGGACATGGATCCGTGTCGTGAGGGCCACTTTGGCGGCACAGTCTGGCTCTAGCGTGGCCGCATCCGCCATGAGCGCAGCCATAATCTCTGGCAGGGCGGTTGCGGCAGCCCAAAGGGCAACTACTGCAGCTGAGATGGTGGCAGCAACATCTGCGATGGGATAGCGAATGGCGAGAACGACACATTGGTTGTACGTTCCTTGGTGGCTGTCGTAGCCCTGATGGAGGCTGCCCATGCCCATGTCAAGGCCGCACATGCCTAGCTCGTGGCGATCACTACACAAATCGCAGCAGCCTTCTCCAACACCGGTTGGCAAACCATGTTCGAAGGGTTGGCAATCGCCGAGAGCGCTCGAGTAGGTGTTCGTTCATCGATAGCCTCCCTAGCCGAGATGGAGGCCGTCCATGGACCGCGGCTACACACGCCCAGTTCGTGGCAGCCTTTTCCAAAGAGATGGCGGACTTGGACGACGAGATGCTTTCCGAGTATGTGTCGATGGATGCCATGGAGCCCATTCCCCAGGAGGTCGTCGAGTGTGAGCTAGGTATGGAGGAGGCAGCGGAGATCGACAAGCGCTAGGCAGAGTAGAAGTCTTTGTTTAGAGCACTAGTCTTTAATTTGTTAAGAGTAATGTTTAGGTCAATTAACTTTGTTTAATTGCTGAACTTGCTCGATTAAGTAAGCGCGGGATGTGCTATAGGCTCTTTTGTGTACCCAAATTAGCAAGCGATGTTAAATTATGCAATGACGTGGATGACCACTGTAACCAGGGAAATCAGGATCAAAATTTGCACGTTCAAACTCAACACACACGGGTTAAACTAGACTTGATACACCCGAGGAATGTGTATCCTCCAGCCGGTTAGGCGTCAGTTCTGAGGATCCAAGAGTCATTGTGGATCGCTAGTGAATGGAGTCTGTGAAGGTTTGGAGGTCTACCTTTAAGACTTACCAGAGTGATTGGGCGAGGACTGGGTGTCCTTAGCTCAAGGGGAATAAGGTGAAGATGTGGTCTTTTGAGTTCAATCTCAGCCTCCCTAACCAGATGTACAGTTGTCACAGCAACTGGAACTGGTCTACCCAATCCTTGTCTTCACCAAGCTACTGGTTATATACCTTACCTCTTTTACATTTCAGTTTGTCTTTGTGAAGTCATTGCTTGTTTGCCTGATCTGTTTGACTTCACTGTGCGAAGACTATTTTTACATGTTTGGCTTCATTCTATCTTCCATTCTGATATGTACTGCCTAGCTGCTATTAGTCCTCGTGCTTCCATTACTATGCATACTTGACTATAGTATGTCTAGTGTAGTTTATCTTCCGCTGCATATCATATAGGTTCAATTTGATTGTTTGTCTTCAAAGGCCTCGTGTTTTGAAGACTTTCATAGAAATCACCTATTCACCCCCCTCAAGTCAATAGCTAGCACTTTCAATTTGTATCAGAGCAAGGTGCTCCCTTCTTCTGTGTGATTTGGTTTAACCACCTGGAGTTTTAGCTATGTAGACTACAGGGATAATCAAGGTCTCCGCTGCGTGCCCCGTCTTCGATGACACTGATTACCCCTACTGGAAGAATAAGATGCGCATGCATCTTGAAGCCATTGACATCGACCTCTAGTATGTCATCAGGACTGGTGTTCCCAAGGTCGGTGAAGGTGTCACCGCTGCTGATGTCAAGAGGTTCGCGCAACTGGACTCAACCGCCAAGAACATCATCTGTGGTCATCTGACCAAAGGACGATATGGCCATGTGAGTGCTCAGGAAACTGCGAAGCTAGTCTGGGACTGGTCGTCCAAGGTCAACTAAGGCGTCTCAACTCAGAGAGACTCAAGGATTGATGTACTTCACAATCTCTTCAACCGCTTCAAGAGAAATGACAATGAGAATGTCCAGCTCACGTTCGATCGCCTCACTAATATCACAAATGAGCTTCGCGCACTCGGCACCACTGAGATCACCAAGCATGAAATTGTGAAGAAGCTATTGAGATCACTTGACAGCTCATTTGACACATTGGCCCTGATGATTCAAGAACACCCTAACTTCAGAGATCTTGATCTGTCTGATATACTTGAGAGGCTCAACACACATGAGTTCTAGCTGTGTGAGAAGAGAGATATATATGGCCCCAACTATGGTTGATCCCGTGCTTTGAAGGCAAAAGTTGTTTCCTCATCTGAAGAAGAATCTGACTACAGTTCTGATGATCCTGGAGACATTGGAAAAGAGCTAACAATGCTTGTGAGAAAGTTCCAAAATTTCTCCAAGAACAATCGCTTCGGAAAGTCTTCAAGGTCCAGTTCCAAGAATGATGAGGCTTCATCTCTTGACCACAAGAAGAGAACATGCCACAAATGCAAGAAGCCGGGTCACTACATATCTGAATGTGCTCAATGGGACAAGGAAGCCAAGAAAAAGAAGCAGAGCAAGGAATATGATTCTGACGACAAGAAGAATAAGAAATCCTTAGTCTTCTTCAAAGTCTTCGGCTTACAAGAAGAGCTTGATACGTCTCCAACGTATCTATAATTTTTGATTGTTCCATGCTGTTATATTGTCATTTTTGGATGTTTTATAATCATTTTATAGTCATTTTATATCATTTTTTGGTACTAACCTATTGGCATAGTGCCAAGTGCCAGTTGTTGTTTTATGCATGTTTTTTACATCGCAAGAAATCAATATCAAACGGAGTCCAAACGCAACGAAACTTTATGGAGATTTTTTTTGGACCAGAAGGAACATAATGGGCCCTGGCTACGCCTGGGGGGTGCTCCAAGGAGAGCACAACCCACCAGGGCGCCAGGATGCCCATGCGCGCCCTGGTGAGTTGTGCCCACCTCGGGTGCCCCCCGGACCACCTCTTTGCTCTATAAATACCCCAATATTCCCAAAACCCTAGAAGAGTCAACGAAATATTGATCCAACCGCCGCAGAGTCCAGAACCACCAGATCCAATCTAGACACCATCTCGGATGAGGTTCACCACCTCATTTAGTGCCTCTCCGATGATGCGTGAGTAGTTCTTTGTAGACCTTCGGGTCCGTAGTTAGTAGCTAGATGGCTTCCTCTCTCTCGCTGAATTCTCAATACAATGGTCTCTTGGAGATCCATATGATGTAACTCTTTTGCGGTGTGTTTGTTGGGATCAATGAACTTTGAGTTTATGATCAGATCTATCTTTTTATATCCATGAATGTTATTTGAGTTTCTTTGATCTCTTATATGCATGATTGCTTATAACCTCGTATTTCTTCTCCGATATTTGGGTTTCATTTGGCCAATTTGATCTATTTATCTTGCAATGGGAAGAGGTGCTTTGTAGTGGGTTTGATCCCAGTGACAGAAGGGGAACCGACACGTATGTATCGTTGCTACTAAGGATAAAGTGATGGGGTCTATCTCTACATCGACAGATCTTGTCTACATCATGTCATCGTTCTTATTGCATTACTCCGTTTCGCCATGAACTTAATACACTCGATGCATGCTGGATAGCGGTCGATGTGTGGAGTAATAGTAGTAGATGCAGGCAGGCGTCGGTCTACTAATCTTGGACGTGATGCCTATATAATGATCATTGCCTGGATATCGTCATGATTATTCGAAGTTCTATCAATTGCCCAACAGTAATTTTTTCACCCACCGTTTGCTATTTTTCTCGAGAGAAGCCACTAGTGAAACCTACAGCCCCCGGGTCTCTTTCTCATATATTTGCCTTTGCGATCTACTTTTCCTTTGCATTTATTTTCAGATCTATTAAAACAAAAATACCTTGCTGCGATTTATTCTTATTTATTTTATTTGGCATTCGTTCTATCAATCTACTACAATTTTATCTCACGTCCGTTTGCCTATCTTGAGGCGCCGTACCCGGAAGGGATTGACAACCCTTTAACATGTCGGGTTGCGAGGATTTGTTATCTGTGTGCAGGGGCTGTTTACGTTGTGTTGCTTGGTTCTCCTACTAGTTCGATAACCTTGGTTTCATATCTGAGGGAAATACCTACCGCCGCTGTGCTACATCATCCCTTCCTCTTTGGGGAAATACCACGTAGCTTCAAGCGGCATCAAAAGGAATTTCTGGCACCGTTGCCGGGGAGGATCTTCAAAATATACCAGGTATCTAATCACAAATCTCATCTCCTCGCAATTTACATGATTTGCCATTTTCCTCTCCCCCACTTCACAAAAATTTGCCGTTTTATTTGCCCCTCTTTTTCCATTCGCCGTTTTCTTGCCGGATCTGTTTTTGAGTGCAATCTTGTTGTGTGGTCGTCATGACTCAAGAGAACACCAAATTATGTGATTTCTCAAATACCAACAACAATGATTTTATTGGCACTCCGATTGCTCCTCCCACCACTAGTGCGGAGTCTTCTGATATTAATACTGCTTTGCTGAATCTTGTTATGAAAGATCAATTTTCCGGTACGCATAATGAGGATGCCACTTCCCATCTTAATACCTTCGTGGAATTACGCGATATGCAAAAGAAAAAATATGTGGACAATGATGTGGTGAAGATGAAATTATTTCCGTTTTCTTTGTGTGATTCTACAAAAATTTGGTTCTCTTCTTTGCCTCGCAATAGTATCGATTCTTGGAATAAATGCAAAGATGCTTTTATCACTAAGTATTTTCCACCCGCAAAAATTATTTCCCTTAGAACCCAGATCATTAATTTCAATCAAATTGAACATGAGCATGTTGCCCAATCTTGGGAAAGGATGAAAATGATGCTAAGGAATTGCCCAACTCATGGGTTAAATCTTTGGATGATCATACAAAATTTTTATGCGGGTTTGAATTTTGTTTCTCGTAATCTTTTAGATTCTGCCGCGGGTGATACTTTTATTGAAATTACTTTGGGTGAAGCCACCAAAATGCTTGATAATATCATGGCAAATTATTCACAATGCCATACCGAAAGGGCTCCTACTAGTAAAAAAGTTAATTCGGTTGAAGAAATTTCTTATTTGAGTGAAAAAGTTGATGCTCTTATGAAATTGGTTGCTAGTAAAAATGCTCCTATTGAATTTAATGATATGCCTTTGTCTACCTTGATTGAGAAAAACAGTGATGCCATAGATGTGAATTTTATCTCTCGAAATAATTTCAATAACAATGCTTATAGAGGTGATTTTAATCCTATGCCTTTTCCTAGTAATTCCTCTAATAATTATGGTAATTTCTATCGAAATCAATCTTATAATAATAATAATAATAATAATAGGAACACCTCTGATCTTGAGAACAATATTAAATAATTTATCAACACGAAAAAGTTTTCAGCACTTCCATAGAAGAAAAGTTGAATAAGATTGATGATTTGTCTAGAAGTGTCGATAGAATTGCTCATGATGTGGAAAATCTCAATATGGAAATTTTTGTGCCTAAAGTAGATGAATCAATTAAAGCTCTTTATGTTTCTATGGATGAAAGTAAGAAAAGAACCACTATGCTTAGAGCTAAAAGAGAATTTTAGAAAAAGCGTTTTCTAGTGATTTCTTTCGCAAAAGTGATGAAGATCTTAAAATGATTAGTGTTTCTTCTACTGATTCCTTGTTTAGTAAAGTTAATATTGATTAAAAAGGGACTGGAGAAGAGTCAACTTTAGGTAGAAGGCGTCCCAATATTTCGGAGGGTGAAAATCTTATTGAGAAAATAGATGAAAGTGGGTTTGAAGAGGTCAAAACTTTAGCTAGAGATGTGCCCACTCTTTTGGATTACAAAGACTTTAATTATGATAGTTCCTCTTTGATTGATTGTATTTCTTTGTTGCAATCCATGATAAATTCACCCCATGCTTATGAACAAAATAAAGCTTTTACTAAACATATTGTTGATGCTATGATGAAAGCTTTCGAAGAAAAATTGGAATTAGAAGTTTCAATTCCTAGAAAATTGCATGATGAGTGGGAACCTACTATCAAAGTCAAGATTAAAAATTATGAATGTTTTGCTTTGTGTGACTTGGGTGCTAGTGTTTCTACAATTCTGAAATCTTTATGTGATGTGCTTGGTTTTACCGATCTTGAAGAATGTTCTTTTAATTTGCACTTGGCGGATTCTACTATTAAAAAGGCTATGGGAAGAATTAATGATGTTCTTATTCTTGCAAATAGGAATTATGTGCCCATAGATTTTATTGTTCTTGATATTGATTGCAATCCGTCTTGTCCTATTATTCTTGGTAGACCGTTTCTACGCACTACCGGTGTCGTGATTGATATGAAAGAAGGCAATATTAAGTTCGAATTTCCTTTGAGGAAGGGTATGGAACACTTCCCTAGAACAATAATTAGGCCACCATATGAATCAATCATGAGGGCATATTATGGATTTCGAACCAAAGATGACAAAACTTAGATCCTTGCTTTATGCCTAGCTAAGGGTGTAAAACTATAGCGCTTGTTGGGAGGCAACCCAATGAATACAATTTATTTTTGCTTTTTACTTTCTGTGCTTGTGTGTTTGAACAATTATTCTACCGTTATGATTGTGTTTTTTGTGTTTTAATTAGTGCTTGTGCCAAATAAAGCCTTTAGGATCTTCTTGGGTGATAGTTGTTTGATCTTGCTGAAACAGAAACTTTTGCTCTCACGAAAACAATTCTAATTTTTTACCAGAGAGTGATAAAATACCAATTATTTTTGCTGAAGATTAATATACAAATTTCTCAGGTCTTCCTAATGTTTCAGAATTTTTGGAGTTCTAGAAGTATTCAAACAAATCAGATTGCTACAGACTGTTCTGTTTTGACAGATTCTGTTTTCTTTGCGTTGTGTGCTTATTTTGATGGCTCTATGGCTTTCTTTGCTGAGTTTTTGCCATAGAAAAGTTGGAATACAGTAGATATAATGCAAAAATAAAATATGAATTGGTTTGACACAACACTTATAGTAGTGATTTATTTTTCTCACACTAATGGATCTCACGAAGGTTTTGTTGAGTTTTGTGTGATTGAGGTTTTCAAGTTTTGGGTTATCTTACGATGGATGAAGGAATAAGGAGTAGAAGAGCCTAAGCTTGGGGATGCCCCGGCATCCCAAGCTATTATCCAAAAATGAGCAACCAACTAAGTTTGGGGATGCCCCCGAGTGGCATCCCCTCTTTCTTCTAACGACCATCGGTATTTTACTCGAAGCTATATTTTTATTCGTCACATACTATGTCTTTTGCTTGAAGCATCTTGTATGATATGAGTTTTTGCTTGTTTTATTTTGTCTTGATCCCTTGCTGGACACACCTATTTGAGAGAGCCAAAATTATGTCATGACCTGTTAGAATTGCTCTCTTTGCTTCACTTAAATTTTTATGAGCTATGGGCTTGCTCTAGTGCTTCACTTATATCTTTTTGAGCACGGTGTGCTTTAAAGAAATGATCTCTTGCTTCACTTAGATTTATTTGAGAGTTAGTAAAATTTTCAAGAAATTCTCTCTTGCTTCACTTAAATTAATTTGAGATCAATAAAGAAATATTATGCTCATGATCTTCACTTATATTTGTTTGAGCTTATGAAAAGCAACACATGAAAATTAGTCCCAAAGTGATAGATATCCAATAAGGATATAACTAAAACTTTCATGAAGATCATTGGACAAAATAAAATTGATTCTTAGTAATAGTTTTGAGATATGATGATGTGATATGTGAGTTATGTTGATGAGTAATTATGCTTTAGTAAGAATATTGGTGTTGAGGCTTGTGATTCCCTATGCAAGCACGAAAGTGAATAGTCATGAAATGAAATTATATCCTACTTGTGGTGCATTATTCGGTGTTAATTATGCTTAATGCTTGCTTATGAGATTATCCGTTTCTTGGTTGGTCGCTTCTCAATCTTTTGCTAGCCTTCGTCTTGCACTAAGTATGATCTCTACTTGTGCATCCAAAATCCTGTAAACCAGTTTTGCCACATGAGTCCACACTATCTACCTATATGCGGTATTCTTTTGCGTTCTAAGCAAATTTGCATGTGCCATCTCTAATTTTCAAAATAAACTTCTCTTTTATGTGTTCATTTCGCTCGCGGAGCGGTGAGGGGTGGCTAATATTTTCCATGTTAGATGTGTTATTCTCATGATGAGTGTTTATTCACTTGCCATTGCACGAGAGTAAGGCAAAGGGATGCCCAGCCCCGAAATGAAAAATGAATTTACTTTTATGTTGTCAAATAATAAATTCCTTGGAAAGTTTTGGTATGGAGGGCAACCGTGGATACGGCTAGCCATGGAAAGTGAAACTATGGTGGAAAAAGGAATAAACTTTATTTTCTATTTGGGAACCGCCTATGATATATCTAGCATGGAAAGTGTTGGGAACTCTAAGTCGTTTTCGTTGGTGGGATGGGTACACCTCCCAAAATGTTTTATCTCTAAGTTTTTCGCTTTGAGCTCTGGCACCTCTACAAATCCCTACTTCCCTCTATGAAGGGCCTTTCTTTTACTTTATGCATTTTTTTATTTTTGAATTTGAGTCTCCATCTTGTCTTATAAAAGCACCAGCTAGGAGGCAATATGATCGTACTTGAGTATTGGGTGTAGCTAATATGCGAGTGTGTTTCATGAATGGATCAATGGTTGAGCATGATGGGCTAGGGATAACTTATTTTAGCGTTGATATTTTGAAAGACATGGTTGCTTGTTGATATGCTTGAGTTAAATTATCATGTCAAAAGTAGACTATTTGTTTGAATCACATAAAAGTCCAAATGTCCATGCTATAAAGACAAGAATATGATATGACATGTTAGGCAGCATTCCACATCAAAAATTCTGTTTTTATCACTTCCCTACTCGAGGACGAGTAGGAGTTAAGCTTGGGGATGCTGATACGTCTCCAACGCATCTATAATTTTTTATTGTACCATGCTGTTATATTATCAATCTTGGATGTTTTATAATCATTTATAGTCATTTTATATCATGTTTTGGTACTAACCTATTGACATAGTGCCAAATGCCAGTTGCTCTTTTCTGCATGTTTTTTACATCGCAGGAAATCAATATCAAACGGAGTCCAAACGCAACGAAACTTTTCGGAGATTTTTTTTGGACCGGAAGGAACATAATGGGCCCTAGCTGCGCCTGGGGGTGCTCCAAGGAGGGCACAACCCACCAGGGTGCGCCAGGAGGCCCAGGCGGGCCCTGGTGGGTTGTGCCGACCTCGGGTGCCCCCCGGACCGCCTCTTTGCTCTATAAATATCCCAATATTCCCAAAACCCTAGGAGAGTCGACGAAATATTGATCCAGCCGCCGCAGAGTCCAGAACCACCAGATCCAATCTAGACACTATCTCGGATGAGGTTCACCACATCCATTGGTGCCTCTCCGATGATGAGTGAGTAGTTCTTTGTAGACCTTCGGGTCCGTAGTTAGTAGCTAGATGGCTTCCAATCTCCCGATGAATTCTCAATACAATGGTCTCTTGGAGATCCATCTGATGTAACTCTTTTGTGGTGTGTCTGTTGGGATCGATGAACTTTGATTTTATGATCAGATCTATCTTTTTATATCCATGAAAGTTATTTGAGTTTCTTTGATCTCTTATATGCATGATTGCTTATAGCCTCGTATTTCTTCTCTGGTATTTGGGTTTTGTTTGAAAAATTTGATCTATTTATCTTGCAATGGGAAGAGGTTCTTTGTAGTGGGCTCGATCTTACGGTGCTTGATCCCAGTGACAGAAGGGGAACCGACACGTATGTATATTTGCTACTAAGGATAAAATGATGGGGTCTATCTCTACATAGATAGATCTTGTCTACATCATGTCATCGTTCTTATTGCATTACTCCGTTTCTCCATGAACTTAATACACTAGATGCATGCTAGATAGCTGTCGATGTGTGGAGTAATAGTAGTAGATGCAGGCAGGAGTCGGTCTACTAATCTTGGACGTGATGCCTATATAATGATCATTGCCTGGATATCGTCATGATTATTCGAAGTTCTATCAATTGCCCAACAGTGATTTGTTCACCCACCGTTTGCTATTTTTCTCGAGAGAAGCCATTAGTGAAACCTACGGCCCCCGGGTCTCTTTCTCATATATTTGCCTTTGCGATCTACTTTTCCTTTGCATTTATTTTCAGATCTATTAAACCAAAAATACAAAAATACCTTGCCGCAATTTATTCTTCTTTATTTTATTTGGCGTTCGATCTATCAATCTACTACAATTTTATCTCATGTCTGTTTGCCTATCTTGAGGCGCCATACCCGAAAGGGATTGACAACCCCTTTAACACGTCGGGTTGCGAGGATTTGTTATCTGTGTGCAGGGGTTGTTTACGTTGTGTTGCCTGGTTCTCCTACTGGTTTGATAACCTTGGTTTCATATCTGAGGGAAATACCTACCGCCGTTGTGTTGCATCATCCCTTCCTCTTTGGGGAAATACCGACGTAGCTTCAAGCAACATCAGAGCTCATCTGGCAAGGCGCGTGCATTCATTGGCAGGGAGATGGATTCAGAGGAGGAGTCTGCTTCTGAGGAGGCAGAGGTGGATGATACGTCCAGTTTGCATCATGTTTTCTTACTGTTATTTATAATGTTTTTATCCATAATAATGCTTTTTGGAGTAATTCTATTGCCTTTTCTCTCATAATATGCAAGGTATACACAAAGAGGGAGAATTCCGGCAGCTGGAAATCTAGACCTGGAAAAGCTACGTCAGGCCACCTATTCTGCACAACTCCAAACAAGTTGAAACTTCACGGAGAATTTTTATGGAATATTTGATGAATATTCCAGCAAATAACTACCAGAGGGAGCCCACCAGGTGGGCACAACCCACACGGGCGCGCCAGGGAGCCCAGGCGCGCCCTGGTGGGTTGTGCTCACCCAGGCCCACCTCCAGTGCCCATCTTCTGGTATATAGGTCATTTTGACCTAGAAAAAATAAGGAGGGGACTTTCGGGACGGAGTGCCACCGTCTCGAGGCGGAACTTGGGAAGGAGCACTTTTGCCCTCCGGCGGAGCGATTCCGTCGGGGGAACTTCCCTCCCGGAGGGTGAAATCATCGTCATCATCATCACCAACAACTCTCCCATCTTGGGGAGGGCAATCTCCATCAACATCTTCAACAGCACCATCTCATCTCAAACCCTAGTTCATCTCTTGTGTTCAATCTTGTTACCGGAACTATAGATTGGTGCTTGTGGGTGACTAGTAGTGTTGATTACATCTTGTAGTTGATTACTATATGGTTTATTTGGTGGAAGATTATATGTTCAGATCCAATATGCTATTTAATACTCCTCTGATCTTGAGCATGATTGTCATTTGTGAGTAGTTACTTTTGTTCTTGACGTCACGGGAGAAATCATGTTGCAAGTAATCATGTGAACTTGATATGTGTTTGATATTTTGATAGTATGTATGTTGTGATTCCCTTAGTGGTGTCATGTGAACGTCGACTACATGACACTTCACCATATTTGGGCCTAAGGGAATGCATTGTGGAGTAGCAATTAGATGATGGGTTGCGAGAGTGACAGAAGCTTAAACCCCAGTTTATGCGCTATTCCGTAAGGGACCGATTGGATCCAAAAGTTTAATGCTATGGTTAGAATTTATTCTTAATACTTTTCTCGTAGTTGTGGATGCCTGCGGGAGGGTTAATCATAAGTAGGAGGTTTGTTCAAGTAAGAACAGCACCTAAGCACCGGTCCATCAACATATCAAATTATCAAAGTAGCGAACACAAATCGAACCAACATGGTGAAAGTGACTAGATGAAAATCCCGTGTACCCTCAAGAACGCTTTGCTTATCATAAGAGACCGTTTTGGCATGTCCTTTGCCTCAAAAGGATTGGGCTACCTTGATGCACTTTTGTTACTACTATCGTTACTTGCCTGTTACAAATTATCTTGCTATCAAACTACTCAGTTACGTACAATTTCAGCACTTGCAGACATTACCTTACTGAAAACTACTTGTCATTTCCTTCTGCTCCTCGTTGGGTTCGACACTCTTACTTATCGAAAAGAGCTACAATTGATCTCCTATACTTGTGGGTCATCAAGGCTATTTTCTGGCGCCATTGCCGGGGAGTGAAGCGCCTTTGGTAACTGGAATTTGGTAAGGAAACATTTATGTAGTGTGCTGAAATTTATTGTCACTTGTAACTATGGAAAACAATCCTTTGAGGGGTTTGTTCCGGGTATCTTCACCTCGACCGGAACCACAATTAGCTACCCCTCAACCTACTGCACCTACTTAAAATATTGAATATGAAATTCCTTCGACTATGATAGAACAACTGCTAGCTAATCCTTATGCAGGAGATGGAACCGAACATCCTGATATGCACTTGATATATGTAGAACAAATTTGTGGATTTTTCAAGCTTGCAAGTTTACCCGGGGATGAAGTTATGAAAAAGGTTTTCCCTTTATCTTTGAAGGGAAAAGCATTGGCATGGTATAGGCTATGTGATGATATTGGATCTTGGAATTGGAATCGTTTGAAATTGGAGTTCCACCAAAAAAATTATCCTATGCATCTAGTTCATCGTTATCGGAATTATATATATAATGTTTGGCCTCGTGAAGGAGAAAGTATCGCTCTAGCTTGGGGGAGGCTTAGTCAATGTTATATTCATGCCCCAATCATGAGCTCTCAAGATAAATTATTATCTAGAACTTTTATGCTCGGCTTTCTCGTAATGATCAAACCATGCTTGATACTTCTTGTGCTGGTTATTTTATAAAGAAGACTATTGAATTCCGGTGGGATCTTTTGGAAAGAATTAAACGCAACTCTGAAGATTGGGAACTCGACGAAGTTAAAGAGTCAGGTATTAAGCTTAATTATGATTCTGTTAAATATTTTATGGATATCGATGCTTTTCAAAAGTATAGCACTAAATATGGACTTGGCTGTGAGATAGTAGCCTCCTTTTGTGAATCATTTTCTACTCATGTTGATCTCCCTAAAGAGAAGTGGTTTAAATATCACCCACCTATTAAAGAAGAAATCAAATTACCGATACATGTTAAAGAAGAAATTATACTTTACAATGTTGATCCAGTTGTTCCTTCTGCTTATATTGAGAAACCACCTTTCCCTGCTAGGATAAAGAAACATGCTAAAGTTGCAACTGTGGTTAACAAAAGCTATATTAGAACACCTAAACCTGATGAACAAATTAAAGTAGAACCTAGTATTGCTATGGTTAAAGATATCTTGGAAGAAGATATGGATGGGCATGTTATTTACTTCTGTGAAGAAGCTGCTATAATTGCCAAACTTGATAAAAAGGATAAACATAGACTTGTTGTTGGCATGCCCGTCATCTCAGTTAAAATAGGAGATCACTGTTATCATGGTTTATGTGACATAGTGTAGCGACCAGACCTCAAACAGTCTGATCTCTGTGCATAAGTGTCATCCCTGGATCGGTAATGCTGACACACACAGTACTTGAAGGATATATAACAGAGTAGTAATCACACCCTTATTACATCGAATGTCTCAAAAGAGAACTTATTACAATAAATATGGCTTAAGGCCATCTAGTACGATAACAACGGAAGGCTTGGAAGATAAAGTGAGTCCATCAACTCCAACGGCATCCTTGAGTGAAAGATCACGACCTAAGGCTCCTTACTCGTCGTCTGAAAAGTCTGCAACATGATACGTTGCAGCCCGAAAACGGGTCAGCACATGGAATATGCTGGCAGTGTAACACAAAAGAGTAATGAACAGAATAATGCTATCACTATATGCATATATGGCTGGTGGAGGCTGTATGGTTAATATGCTTTGCGAAAAGCCAATTTTTCCCTACTGCAAAGGAATAGGTTTTATTTAACTATCATGGTGGTTGTTAAACATTGAGAAGGTAAACCCTATCTCAATCCCAATTAAAAAGTATTCAATAACCCAATCAAGTTTTATAATTAAGGGTGATGAGATCCACATGATAATCCAAAAACCAGATACTTAAAATGTCCATAACCGGGGACACGGCTAACCATGATTAGTTTGTACACTCTACAGAGGTTGTGCACTTTTCCCCACAAGACTCGATCTCCTCTGTTGGATTTCTCGCACTACATGGTGTTTGAGAAACGGATGACCGAGACACAGTCTTTCAGGAGCGTTAGCACCTTATGATGGGTAGACCGGTACACCTACATCCCCTACACCTGCTAGTCTACCACTGTAAGAGTTCACACAACTTAATCAACTATGCTAGAGCCCATAATAGCTTGTGGCTGCACACGGAAGTTTCTAGCATGAATAATCTTATGATCCCTTTGAGCCTGGGTGGCGGTCCATAGGAGAATCACACGGTACCCCGGGATTTACAAAAATACAGGCAATCATTGGAATACCCAGGTGCCTCAATCCACCCAGATGTGTATTTAAGTTGCCACCTTAAGTTGAACCATTAAGTAACAATCTCACGTTTGTCATGAGTACTCTCAAACCCAATCCACATCTACGAGCATAGCATAGCAGTATAAGCATAACGTAGAAGTAACTCCCAGGGTTTGATTAAAAACAGGTGAATAGGTACTACCTCATCTACTTCCCAAAACCCACAATTTAAATCAGATCCTAACCATGCAATTGTTTTAGGATTGATCTAATGCAATAAAACTGGGTAGTAAAGAAGTATGATCAAAGTGTTACTTGCCTTGCTGATGATCCACGAAACCTAGAGACTCGTAGTAGCACGCTTCGCACTCCGGGTACTCTATCGCAAACAAACAAACATACAATAAGCAATCAAGCAAGGGCACGGGTAAAACTCAAATAAGAGATCTAACCAGAAAGTTCAACTTAAGAACTCCTGTTTGCAAAAATAATCAAACCAAACGAAGCAACAAAACTCAAACGGCGAAAGAAACAAGCTTCGTTTACTAATCTGGACTTAAGTCAAATTTTACAGTAGTAAAAACTTGTTTAAGTTGGTTAAACAGAAAGAGGGTTTCGAGACGAAACTCTAGGCGCTTGAATCACCTGATTCCGACAAACGAGCGAAAAGTTATACTAGAACGAAAATCGGATCAGAAATCATGATCGAAAATAATCGCGGAAAATCCGAGAAAAGGAAAACGGACGAACAGGCTAACGAACGAACGTTCGCTGTCTGCGGCTAAATGGTGAAAACCGTTTTACGAACGAACGTCCGCTAAATAAATAAACCGAAAAAAAACTAAAACCGATCTATTCTAAAAAAATGAAAACTAGGGTTTTCTTAAAAAAAACGGATCGGTTTTCTAAGGAAAACCGGCGGCAGCGGCGGCGGCTACCT
>NC_057808.1:120180708-120186137 GCF_018294505.1 Triticum aestivum
GGACGGGGTGGTGGCGGCGGGGCGGGCGGTATTTAAAGGGGGAGGGGTGGGGTCGGCTTGGGGGAGGGGGCACCGGGGCGGCGGCGGACTCCCGGACTCTGGTGGAGTCCGGCTCGGCCACGGCGGGCGCGAGCGAGGCGGCGAGCGGCTGGGCCTGCTGGGCCATCGGCCCGGTCGGTCCGAACGGATTTTTTTAAATAATAATTTCGCCGAAATTTAAATAAATCCTAGAAAATAAAATAAAAATCTAAAAATTCCAAAACAATTTTTCTCCGTCTAAATAAAATATTTAGAACAAGATGAACATTTTCGTGGCCCTAAAATGCAATTTTGAAAACGTGCAATTTTTCTAATTCAAATAAAATTGCAATAAAATCCAAATAAAATATTTATTTTATTTTAATATTTTCCTATAATATTTCATCTATTTTTGAGAAGTCATTTTATCTCCTCTCTTGTATTTTTATTTTAGAAATATTAGGAAGGAAAAATAATCAAAACCAAATGATCCTCTTTTCAAAATTTGAGAAAACTCAAATATGAAAATAACGAAATCCCCAACTCTCTCCGTGGGTCCTTGAGTTGCGTAGAATTTCTAGGATCAAGCCAAAATGCAATAAAATATGATATGCAAAGATGACCTAATGTATAACATTCCAAATTGAAAATTTGGGATGTTACACATAGGTGCTAGTGTGAGTGCTATTCCTTACACCTTATATCAAGAAATTATGAATGACATAGCACCCACAGAGATAGAGGACATAGATGTTACTATTAAACTTGCTAATAGAGACACTATATCACCAATTGGGATTGTTAGAAATGTTGAAATCTTGTGTGGAAAAATAAAATACCCTACTGATTTTCTTGTTCTTGGTTCCCCACAAGATAACTTTTGTCCCAATATCTTTGGTAGACCTTTCTTGAACACCGTTAATGCTAAAATAGATTCTGAGAAACAAACTGTCGGTGTTAGTTTTGGTGATGAGTCTCATGAGTTTAATTTTTCCAAGTTTAGTAGAAAGCTTCATGAAAAAGAATTGCCTAGTAAAGATGAATTAATTGGTCTTGCTTCTATTGTTGTGCCTCCTACTGATCCACTAGAACAATATTTGCTAGACCATGAAAACGATTTACATATGCATGAAAGAAATGAGATAGATAAGATTTTCTTTGAACAACATCCTCTGCTTAAACACAATTTGCCTATTGAAACTCTAGGAGGTCGTCCTCCACCTAAAGGTGATCCTCTGTTTGAATTAAAACAATGGGATAATTAATTTGGTGCCCTTAGTTGTGTCCCACTCGGCAGGTTTACCCCTAGTTTCTGAAAACACTTCTTCCTGCCCAAACCACTTTGCTCCTCTTATGCTTTTGCCCTTTGACCGTTTGACCATCACTTTGAAAACTTCATAAAAATTTCATACTAACTCAGAAAAATTCAAATAAGATATCAAAATGTTTAGAAAAGCATCACCTATATGTGCATGTCATTTGCATTCATGAAAAAGTGTTGGCCAGTCCCCATCTCAGTTTTAGCTCATATGATCTTAGCATGAATAGTAAAGTCTAAAAATTCTAAAAATTCTAAAAAAATTGGTAGCAAACTTTGACCAATGTTTTCAGTGCTTGCCAAGTTTCATAAGGGAATGACATTCGTGGAAGTCGTGGCAACAAAATGAAATTTTGGAGCATTGATTTTTGTTTTTTTGCCACAACTTCCATGAATGTCATTCCCTTATGAAACTTGGCAAGCACTCAAAACATTGGTCAAAGTTTGCCACAAAATTGTTTTAGAATTTTTAGATTTTTTAGATTTTACTGTTCATGCTAAGATCATATGAGCTAAAACAGAGATGGGGACTGGCCAACACTTTTTTCATGAATGCAAATGACATGCACATATATGTGATGCTTTTCTGAACATTTTGATATCTTATTTGAATTTTTCTGAGTTAGTATGAAATTTTTATGAAGTTTTCAAAGTGATGGTCAAACGGTCAAAGGGCAAAAGCATAAGAGGAGCAAAGTGGTTTGGGCAAGAACAAGTGTTTTCGGAAACTAGGGGTAAACCTGCCGAGTGTGACCCAACTAGGGGCATAAAATCAATTATCCCTAAAACAATTGCCAGGCACTTTGAAATATGCTTATCTTGATGAAAAGAAGATATATCCTGTTATTATTAGTGTTAACCTTTCAGAACATGAAGAAGAAAGATTATTGAAAGTTCTAAGGAAGCATCGAGCTGCTATTGGATATACTCTTGATGATTTAAAGGGCATTAGTCCCACTCTATGCCAGCACAAAATTAATATGGAACCTGATGCTAAACCCGTTGTTGATCACCAACGTCGGTTAAATCCAAAGATGAAAGAAGTGGTAAGAACGGAAATATTAGAACTTCTGGAAGCAGGTATAATATATCCTATAGTTGATAGTAGATGGGTAAGCCATGTTCATTGTGTCCCTAAGAAAGGAGGTATAACTGTTGTTCCTAATGATAAGAATGAACTTATTCCACAAAGAATTGTTACAGGCTATAGAATGGTAATTGATTTTAGGAAAGTAAACAAAGCAACTAGAAAAGATCATTACCCTCTACCTTTTATTGATCAAATGCTTGAAAGATTATCTAAGCACACACATTTTTGCTTCCTTGATGGATATTCTAGTTTTTCACAAATACCTGTTTCTCGACCTGATCAAGAAAAGACCACTTTTACTTGTGCCTTAGGAACTTATGCTTGTAGACGTATGCATTTTGGTTTATGTAATGCACCTGCTACCTTTCAAAGATGTATGACTGCTATATTCTCTGACTTTTGTGAAAAGATTGTTGAGGTTTTCATGGACGATTTGTCTGTTTATGGGAAGTCTTTTGATGATTGTTTAAGCAATCTTGATCGAGTTTTGCAGAGATGTGAACAAACAAATCTTGTCTTGAATTGGGAGAAGTGCCACTTTATGGTTAATGAAGGTATTGTCTTGGGTCATAAAATTTCTAAAAGAGGTATTGAAGTGGACAAAGCTAAGGTTGATGCAATTGAGAAAATGTCATGTCCTAAAGATATAAAAGGTATTCGTAGTTTCTTAGGTCATGCAGGTTTCTGTAGGAGATTTATCAAAGACTTTTCTAAAATTTCTAGGCCTCTTACGAGTCTTTTGCAAAAGGATATTACTTTTTTTTTATGATGATTGTTTAGAAGCCTTTGAAACACTCAAGAAAGCCTTAATTTCTGCACCTATTGTTCAACCACCTAGTTGGAACTTGCCTTTTCAAATTATGTGTGATGCTAGTGATTATGCTGTTGGTGCTGTTCTAGGACAAAGAGTTGATAAGAAATTGAATGTCAATCATTATGCTAGTAAAACTCTAGACAGTGCTCAACGAAATTATGCTACTACTGAAAAATAATTCTTAGCAGTGGTGTTTGTTTGTGATAAATTTAGACCTTATATTGTTGATTCCAAAGTAACTGTTCACACAGACCATGCTGCTATTAAATATCTTGGAAAAGAAAGATGCTAAACCTAGACTTATTCGATGGGTTCTCTTGTTACAAGAATTTGATTTACATATCATTGATAGAAAAGGAGCTGAGAACCCCGTAGCTGATAATTTATCTAGGCTTGAAAATGTGCCTGATGACACACTACCTATTGATGATAGTTTTCCTGATGAGCAGTTAGCTACAATAAATATTGCTCATAGTACTCCTTGGTATGCTGACTATGCTAATTACATTGTTGCTAAATATTTACCACCTAGCTTTACATACCAACAAAAGAAAAAATTCTTCTATGATGTAAGACATTAATTTTGGGATGACCCACATCTTTATAAAGAACGAGTAGATGGTATTATTAGACGTTGTGTACCTGAGCATGAACAGGGACAAATCCTATGGAAATGTCACTCCGAAGCTTATGGAGGGCATCATGCTGGAGATAGAATTGCTCACAAGGTATTGCAATCTGGAGTCTATTGGCCTACTCTCTTCAAGGATGCCCGTAAGTTTGTCTTATCTTGTGATGAATGTCAAAGAATAGGTAATATCGGTAAGCGTCAAGAAATGCCTATGAATTATTCACTTGCTGTTGAACCATTTGATGTTTGGGGATTTGATTACATGGGACCTTTTCCTTCCTCTAATGGTTATACACATATTTTGGTTGTTGTTGATTATGTTACTAAATGGGTAGAAGCTATTCCAACCAGTAGTGTTGATCACAACACCTCTATTAAAATGCTTAAGGAAGTTATTTTCCCAAGGTTTGGAGTCCCTAGATATTTAATGACTGATGGTGGTTCACACTTTATTCATGGTGCTTTCCGTAAAATGCTTGCCAAGTATGATGTTCACCATAGAATTGCATCACCTTATCATCCTCAGTCTAGTGGTCAAGTTGAACTTAGCAATAGAGAAATAAAATTAATTTTGCAAAAGACTGTCAATAGGTCCAGGAAGAATTGGTCGAAGAAATTAGATGATGCACTTTGGGCTTATAGAACAGCATATAAAAATCCTATGGGTATGTCTCCTTATAAAATGGTTTATGGAAAAGCTTGTCATTTGCCTCTTAAGTTAGAACATAAAGCATATTGGGCCATCAAAGAGCTCAACTATGATTTCAAACTTGCTGGTGAAAAGAGGTTATTTGATATTAGCTCATTAGATGAATGGAGACCCCAAGCTTATGAAAATGCAAAATTATTCAAAGAAAAAGTTATAAGATGGCAGGACAAAAGAATCCAAAAGCGTGAGTTTAAAGTCGGAGAATATGTTCTTTTGTACAACTCTCCTTTCAGATTATTTGCAGGAAAAACTCCTCTCAAAATGGGAAGGCCCCTATGTTATCAAGGAGGTTTACCGGTCTGGAGCCATCAAAATAAATAATGCCGAAGGTACTAACCCGAAGGTTGTCAATGGGCAACGAATAAAACATTATATCTCAGGTACGCCCATTAATGTTGAAAGAAATATTATCCAAACTTTGACACCGGAAGAACACATAAAAGAGTCCTTCCGGAACACTCCAAAATCGTGAAAATAAGGAGGTACGTGATACTGTAAGTAAACAGACTCCGAAAAATCCGCAAAAATATTTTTTGTCAGTTTTGGAATATTTAGAAAAATAGGAAAATAAGAAACTTCCAGGAAGCATACCCTGGTGGGCACAAGACACCTTGTCTGGCGTGCCCAGGTGGGTTGTGCCCACCTGGGATACCATCCGTACTCCATTTTTCTATAGTTTGCTTGTCTCCCATGATAAAAAATCTATATATACTTCTTGAACCTGTTTATCACCGTATCGCGGAGAAATCCTGTGTTTTTTTCCTTGCTGTTTTCTGTCAGATCCCATCTACCATGGCCTCTCCAAGCTCCTCCAAGGATAAGTTCTTCAAGAACTTCATCAACCCATAT
>NC_057808.1:120186414-120248663 GCF_018294505.1 Triticum aestivum
ATCTCCGTGATGTGCCATGTCCCAAGGGGACGGGAACCATGGAGGCTAGGCTTGAAGCTATGGAACAAGATGTCTTCCGGTGCAAGGGGATGGTGGAGCATGTACTCAATGCCAAACCCCTCATGATCACGTACCTCTCCCGTGATCTCAAGGTGGATGGCAAGCCCATGAAGGACATCATCTTCACCCTCAATGAGAAAATCAACTTCCTCCAAAGCCAGATCTATGATCTCCAAAACCAAGTCATTGACTATGAGGTGAGGTTTAAAGGTATGAGTTTGGCTGCTAGTTGCAGGATCCGTGAGACTCACTCCTCCTCGTATGATGGTGGACCACTGCCATGGAAATCCGAGGACAAGATCTCTTCTTCATCACCACCACCTTCTTCTTCACCACCAAAAGAGAATTCAGTATCGGGTATGGGCACTCCCCTTGGCTTCCGCCAAGCTTGGGGGAGGTGCCCCGGTATCGTATCATCCCACTATCCTTTTGCATTTACTTATTTTAGTTCGATCTTTTGCTTTAGATGAATGAAATATTAGTTCGATCCTTTCTTCTTTGAGAGTTTGCTTAGTGATCTATCCTATTAATCGTGTGCAAGTTATATAATAAAGTTTAGTTTGAGTTTTTGCTTTCTTTACTTTCGTGTTGCAAATAAGAGAAAAGAAATAAGAAAGAGAAAGGAAATAAATCAAAAAGATCATATATTAATCTTATGGTAGGTGATGACACCACATAAGGAAAAGTATAAGTAGGAAATTTTATTAGAGATTGACGAACATAGCATTAGTCAATGATGCAACTCATGAAAGAATTAATAAGGGAAGAGAGGATTTACATATAAATATACTATCCTAGAAATCTTTTGTGATTGTGAGCCCTCATCAAAATATTATATGCCAAAATTGTTGACGTGGGACAAGGAAGACAACTTAATGGTTTAAGTTTGTTTATATTCACATAGAAGTCATATTTTCATGGATCCTTTAACATGTGGTGCTTGCCCCCTATCTTTGCTAGCCAAAAATTCTGCACTAAGTAGAGATACTACTTGTGCATCCAAAAACCCTTAAACCCAAATCTTATTTTCAAGTGTCCACCATACCTACCTAGGGATTGAGCAAGATCCCTCAAGTAAGTTGTCATTGATGCAAAAGGTAATAAAAATTGCTTCTAAATGTGTGAGATCATTTAGTGTAAGAGAAAATTGAGCGTTGCACAAACTTGTGATGGTGAAGAATAAAAGGACAGACTGCATAATAAAGGTCGCTATCACAAGGGGCAATGTAACGTGACGTTCTTTTGCACTAAGGGGTTGAGCATACAAACAAATAAGCGCATGGCAACCTCTGCTTCCCTCTGTGAAGGGCCTATCTTTTAATTTTATGTATTTACTTTTATGCAAAGAGTCAAAGTTTTTCCTTTTATTCCTTTTTATTTTTCTCCTTTGGCAAGCATCATATGGTGAGGAAAGATCTAGGCACATATGTCCAGTTGAATATAGATATCATGAGTTATTATAGTTGACATCACCCTTGAGGTGAATACGTTGGGAGGTGAAACTATAAGCCCCTATGTGTCCGGTTGAAACATTTTGCTCATGTGTACGCGGTGAGTGTTAGCAATCATAGAAGACTATATGATGGTTGAGTATGTGGACTTGCCTAAAGGATCCGATGAAGGAAATATGCCTAGAGGCAATAATAAAGTTGTTATTTATATTTCCTTATATCATGATAATTGTTTATTATTCATGCTAGAATTGTATTAAATGAAAACTTAGTACATGTGTGAATACATAGACAAACAGAGTGTCACTAGTATGCCTCTACTTGAGTAGCTCGTTAATCAAAGATGGTTAAGTTTCCTAGCCATGGACAAAGAGTTGTCATTTGATAAACGGGATCACATCATTAGAGAATGATGTGATTGACTTGACCCATCCGTTAGCTTAGCACGATGATCGTTTAGTTTGTTGCTATTGCTTTCTTCATAACTTATACATGTTCCTATGACTATGAGATTATGCAACTCCCGAATACCGGAGGAACACTTAGTGTGCTATCAAACCTCACAACGTAACTGGGTGATTATAAAGATGCTCTACATGTGTCTCCGACGGTGTTTGTTGAGTTGGCATAGATCGAGATTAGGATTTGTCACTCCGAGTATCGGAGAGGTATCTCTGGGCCCTCTCGATAATGCACATCACTGTAAGCCTTGCAAGCATTGTGACTAATGACTTAGTTGCAGGATGATGCATTACGAAACGAGTAAAGAGACTTGCCGGTAACAAGATTGAACTAGGTATTGAGATACCGACGATCGAATCTCGGGCAAGTAACCTACCGATGACAAAGGGAACTACGTATGTTGTTGTGCGGTTTGACCTATAAAGATCTTCGTAGAATATGTCGGAACCAATATGAGCATCCAGGTTCCGCTATTGGTTATTGACCGGAGATGAGTCTCGGTCATGTCTACATAGTTCTCGAACCCGTAGGGTCCGCACGCTTAACGTTCGGTGACGATCGGTATTATGAGTTTATGTGTTTTGATGTACCAAAGGTTGTTCGGAGTCCTGGATATGATCACGGACATGACGAGCAGTCTCAAAATGGTCAACACATAAAGATCGATATATTGGATGACTATGTTTGGACATCGGAATGGTTCCGGGTGAGTTCAGGCATTTACTGGAGTACCGGGGGGTTACCGGAACCCCCCGGGGAATATATGGGCCCTAATGGGCTTTAGTGGAGAGAGAGAGGGGCGGCCAGGGAAGGCCATGCGCCCCCTCCCGCTTGGGTCCGAATTCGACTAGGGAAGGGGGGGCGGCGCCCCCTTTCCTTCTCCCTCTCTCCTCCTTCCTTCTCTCCTACTCCAACTAGGGAAAGGGGGAATCCTACTCCCGGTAGGAGTAGGACTCCTCCCAGAGCACGCCATAGAGGGCCGGCCCTCCCCCCCTCCACTCCTTTATATACGTGGGAGGGGGCACCCCATAGACACACAAGTTCACAGTTGTCTTAACCGTGTGCGGTGCCCCCCTCCACAGATTCCACCTCGGCCATATCGTCATAGTGCTTAGGCGAAGCCCTGCGTCGGTAACTTCATCATCACCGTCATCACGCCGTCGTGCTGACGAAGATCTCCCTCGACACTCAGTTGGATTGAGAGTTCGTGGGACGTCACCGAGCCAAACGTGTGCAGATCGCGGAGGTGCCTTACTTTCGGTACTAGGATCGGTTGGATCGTGAAGACGTATGACTACATCAACCGCGTTGTCATAATGCGTCCGCTTACGGTCTACGAGGGTACGTGGACTATACTCTCCCCTCTCGTTGCTATGCATCACCATGATAGATCTTGCGTGTGCGTAGGAATTTTTTTGAAATTACTGTGTTCCCCAACAGTGGCATCCGAGCTAGGTCTATGCGTAGATGTTATATGCACGAGTAGAACACAAAGAGTTGTGGGCGACAATAGTCATACTGCTTACCAGCATGTCATACTTTGATTCGGCGGTATTGTTGGATGAAGCGGCTCAGACCGACATTACGCGTATGCTTACGCGAGACTGGTTCTACCGACGTGCTTCGCACACAGGTGGCTAGTGGGTGTCAGTTTCTCCAACTTTAGTCGAATCGAGTGTGACTACGCCCGGTCCTTGTTGAAGGTTAAAACAACACACTTGACGAAAAATCGTTGTGGTTTTTGATGCGTAGGTAAGAACGGTTCTTGCTCAGCCCGTAGCAGCCACCTAAACTTGCAACAACAAAGTAGAAGACGTCTAACTTGTTTTTGCAGGGCATGTTGTGATGTGATATGGTCAAGACATGATGCTAAATTTTATTGTATGAGATGATCATGTTTTGTAATAGAGTTATCGGCAACTGGCAGGAGCCATATGGTTGTCGCTTTATTGTATGAAATGCAATCACCATGTATTTGCTTTACTTTATCACTAAGCGGTAGCGATAGTCGTAGAAGCAATAGTTGGCGAGACGACAACGATGCTTCGATGGAGATCAAGGTGTCAAGCCGGTGATGATGGTGATCATGACGGTGCTTTGGAGATGGAGATCAAAGGCACAAGAAGATGATGGCCATATCATATCACTTATATTGATTGCATGTGATGTCTATCCTTTATGCATCTTATTTTGCTTAGTTCGATGGTAGCATTATAAGATGATCTCTCACTAAATTTCAAGGTATAAGTGTTCTTCCTGAGTACGCACCGTTGCTACAGTTCATCGTGCCGAGACACCACGTGATGATCGGGTGTGATAAGCTCTACGTTCACATACAACGGGTGCAAGCCAGTTTTGCACATGCAGAATACTCGGGTTAAACTTGACGAGCCTAGCATATGTAGATATGGCCTCGGAACACTGAGACCGAAAGGTCGAGCGTGAATCATATAGTAGATATGATCAACATAGTGATGTTCACCATTGAAAACTACTCCGTCTCGCTTGATGATCGGACATGGTTTAGTTGATATGGATCACGTGATCACTTAGATGATTAGAGCGATGTCTATCTAAGTGGGAGTTCTTAAGTAATATGATTAATTGAACTTTAATTTATCATGAACTTAGTACCTGATAGTATTTTTCATGTCTATGTTGTTGTAGATAGATGGCCCGAGTTGTTGTTCCATTGAATTTTAATGTGTTCCTAGAGAAAGCTAAGTTGAAAGATGATGGTAGCAATTACATGGACTGGGTCCGTAACTTGAGGATTATCCTCATTGCTGCACAGAAGAATTACGTCCTGGAAGCACCGCTAGGTGACAAACCCGCTGCAGGAGCAACGCCAGATGTTATGAACGTCTGGCAGAGCAAAGCTGATGACTACTCGATAGTTCAGTGTGACATGCTTTACGGCTTAGAACCGGGACTTCAACGATGTTTTGAACGTCATGGAGCATATGAGATGTTCCAGGAATTGAAGTTAATATTTCAAGCAAATGCCCGGATTGAGAGATATGAAGTCTCCAATAAGTTCTACAGCTGCAAAATGGAGCAGAATAGTTCTGTCAGTGAACATATACTCAGAATGTCTGGGTACCACAACCACTTGACTCAACTGGGAGTTAATCTTCCTGATGATAGTGTCATTGACAGAGTTCTTGAATCACTGCCACCAAGCTACAAGAGCTTCGTGATGAACTATAATATGCAAGGGATGGATAAGACAATTCCCGAGCTCTTCGCAATGCTAAAGGCTGCGGAGGTAGAAATCAAGAATGAGCATCAAGTGTTGATGGTCAACAAGACCACCAGTTTCAAGAAAAAGGGTAAAGGGAAGAAGGGGAACTTCAAGAAGAACAGCAAGCAACTTGCTGCTCAAGTGAAGAAGCCCAAGTCTGGACCTAAGCTTGAGACTGAGTGCTTCTACTGCAACGGGACTGGTCACTGGAAGCAGAACTGCCCCAAGTATTTGGCGGAGAAGAAGGATGGCAAAGTGAAAGGTATATTTTATATACATGTTATTGATGTGTACCTTACTAATGCTCGCAGTAGCGCCTGGGTATTTGATAATTGTTCTGTTGCTAATATTTGCAACTCGAAACAGGGGCTACGGATTAAGCGAAGATTGGCTAAGGATGAGGTGACGATGCGCGTGGGAAATGGTTCCAAAGTCGATGTGATCGCTGTCAGCACGCTACCTCTACATCTACCTTCGGGATTAGTTTTAGACCTAAATAATTGTTATTTGGTACCAGCATTGAGCATAACATTATATCCGGATCTTGTTTGATGCGAGAAGGTTATTCATTTAAATCACAGAATAATGGTTGTTCTATTTATATTAGTAATATCTTTTATGGTCATGCACCCTTGATGAGTGGTCTATTTTTACTAAATCTTGATAGTAGTGATACACATGTTCATAGTATTGAAGCCAAAAGATATAAGTTTAATAATTATAGTGCAACCTATTTGTGGCACTGCCGTTTAGGTCATATTTGTGTAAAGCGCATGAAGAAACTCCATGTTGATGGGCATTTGGAATCACTTGATTATGAATCACTTGATGCTTGTGAACCATGCCTCATGGGCAAGATGACTAAGACTCTGTTCTCCGGAACAATGGAGCGAGCAACAGACTTGTTGGAAATAATACATACTAATGTATGCGGTCTGATGAGTGTTGATGCTCGCGGCCGGTATCGTTTTTTCTTACCTTCACAGATGATTTGAGCAGATATGGGTATATCTACTTGATGAAACATAAGTCTGAAACATTTGAAAAGTTCAAAGAATTTCAGAGTGAAGTGGAAAATCATCGTAAAAACAAAAATAAAGTTTCTACGATCTGATCGTGGAGGAGAATATTTGAGTTACGAGTTTGTTCTTCATTTGAAACAATGCGGAATAGTTTCGCAACTCACGCCACCTGAAACACCACAGCGTAATGGTGTGTCCGAACGTCATAATCATACTTTACTAGATATGGTGCCATCTATGATGTCTCTCAGTGATTCACCACTATCGTTTTCGTGTTATGCTTTAGAGACGGCTGCATTCACGTTAAATAGGGCACCATCTAAATCCGTTGAGACGACACCTTATGAACTATGGTTTGGCAAGAAACCCAAGTTTTCGTTTCTTAAAGTTTGGGGCTGCGATGCTTATGTGAAAAAGCTTAAACCTGATAAGCTCGAACCCAAATCGGAGAAACGTGTCTTCATAGGATACCCAAAGGAGACTGTTGGGTACACCTTCTATCACAGATCCGAAGGCAAGATATTTGTTGCTAAGAATGGATCCTTTCTAGAGAAGGAGTTTCTCTCGAAAGAAGTGAGTGGGAGGAAAGTAGAACTTGATGAGGTAACAGTACCTACTCCCTTATTGGAAAGTAGTTCATCACAGAAATCAGTTCCAGTGATTCCTACACCAGTAAGTGAGGAAGCTAATGATGATGATCATGAAACTTCTGATCAAGTTACTACCGAACCTCGTAGGTCAACCAGAGTAAGATCTGCACCAGAGTGGTATGGTAATCATGTTCTGGAAGTCATGTTACTTGACCATGACGAACCTACGAACTATGAGGAAGCGATGATGAGCCCAGATTCCGCAAAATGGCTTGAGGCCATGAAATATGAGATGGGATCCATGTATGAGAACAAAGTATGGACTTTGGTTGACTTGCCCGATGATCGGTAAGCCATAGAGAATAAATGGATCTTCAAGAAGAAGACTGATGCTGACGGTAATGTTACTGTCTACAAAGCTCGACTTGTTGTGAAAGGTTTTTGACAAGTTCAAGGAGTTGACTACGATAAGACCTTCTCACCTGTAGCGATGCTTAAGTCCATCTGAATCATGTTAGCAATTGCCGCATTTTATGATTATGAAATCTGGCAAATGTATGTCAAAACTGCATTCCTTAATGGATATCTTATAGAAGAGTTGTATATGATGCAACCAAAAGGTTTTTTCAATCCAAAAGGTGCTAACAGAGTGTGCAAGCTCCAGCGATCCATTTATGGACTGGTGCAAGCCTCTCGGAGTTGGAATAAACGCTTTGATAGTGTGATCAAAGCATTTGGTTTTATACAGACTTTTGGAGAAGCCTGTATTTACAAGAAAGTGAGTGGGAGCTCAGTAGCATTTCTGATATGTGGATGACATATTGTTGATCGGAAATGACACTGAATTTCTGAATATCATAAAAGGATACTTGAATAAGAATTTTTCAATGAAAGACCTCGGTGAAGCTGCTTATATGTTAGGCATCAAGATCTATAGAGATGGATCAAGACGCTTAATTGGACTTTCACAAAGCACATACCTTGACAAAGTTTTGAAGAAGTTCAAAATGGATCAAGCAAAGAAAGGGTTCTTGCCTGTATTACAAGGTGTGAAGTTGAGTCAGACTCAATGCCCGACCACTGCAGAAGATAGAGAGAAAATGAAAGTCATTCCCTATGCTTCAGCTATAGGTTCTATCTTGTATGCAATGCTATGTACCAGACCTGATGTGTGCCTTGCTATTAGTTTAGCAGGGAGGTACCAAAGTAATCCAGGAGTGGATCACTGGACAGCGATCAACAATATCCTGAAATACCTGAAAAGGACTAAGGATATGTTTCTCGTTTATGGAGGTGACAAAGAGCTCATCGTAAATGGTTACGTCAATGCAAGCTTTGACACTGATCCGGATGACTCTAAGTCACAAACCGGATACGTATTTTTATTGAATGGTGGAGCTGTCAGTTGGTGCAATTCCAAGTAGAGCGTCGTGGCGGGATCTACGTGTGAAGCGGAGTACATAGCTGCTTCGGAAACAGTGAATGAAGGAGTTCATATCCGATTTAGGTGTCATACCTAGTGCATCAGGTCCAATGAAAATTTTTTGTGACAATACTGGTGCAGTTGCGTTGGCAAAGGAATCCAGATTTCACAAGAGAACCAAGCACATCAAGAGACGCTTCAATTCCATCCGCGATCAAGTCAAGGAGGGGGACATAGAGATTTGCAAGATACATATGGATCTGAATGTTGCAGACCCGTTGACTAAGCCTCTCTCACGAGCAAAACATGATCAGCACCAAGACTCCATGGGTGTTAGAATCATTATAATGTAATCTAGATTATTTACTCTACTGCAAGTGGGAGACTGAAGGAAATATGCCCTAGAGGCAATAATAAAGTTGTTATTTATATTTCCTTATATCATGTAAATGTTTATTATTCATGCTAGAATTGTATTAACTGGAAACTTAGTACATGTGTGAATACATAGACAAACAGAGTGTCACTAGTATGCCTCTACTTGACTAGCTCGTTAATTAAAGATGATTAAGTTTCCTAGCCATGGACAAAGAGTTGTCATTTGATAAACGGGATCACATCATTAGAGAATGATGTGATTGACTTGACCCATCCGTTAGCTTAACACGATGATCGTTTAGTTTGTTGCTATTGCTTTCTTCATAACTTATACATGTTCCTATGACTATGAGATTATGCAACTCCTGAATACCGGAGGAACACTTAGTGTTCTATCAAACGTCACAATGTAATTGGGTGATTACAAAGATGCTCTACAGGTGTCTCTGATGGTGTTTGTTGAGTTGGCATAGATCGAGATTAGGATTTGTCACTCCGAGTATCGGAGAGGTATCTCTGGGCCCTCTCGGTAATGCACATCACTATAAGCCTTGCAAGCATTGTGACTAATGAGTTAGTTGCAGAATGATGCATTACAGAACGAGTAAAGAGACTAGCCGGTAATGAGATTGAACTAGGTATTGAGATACCGACGATCGAATCTCGGGAAAGTAACATACTGATGACAAAGGGAACTACGTATGTTGTTGTGCGGTTTGACCGATAAAGATCTTTGTAGAATATGTAGGAACCAATATGAGCATCCAGGTTCCGCTATTGGTTATTGACCGGAGATGAGTCTCGGTCATGTCTACATAGTTCTTGAACCCGTAGGGTCCGCACGCTCAACATTCGGTGACGATCGGTATTATGAGTTTATGGGTTTTGATGTACCGAAGGTTGTTCGGAGTCCTGGATATGATCACGGACATGACGAGGAGTCTCGAAATGGTCGAGACATAAAGATCGATATATTGGATGACTATGTTTGGACATCGGAATGGTTCCGGGTGAGTTCGGGCATTTACCGGAGTATCGGGGGGTTACCGGAACCCCCAGGGGAATATATGGGCCCTAATGGGCTTTAGTGGAGAGAGAGAGAGGGGCGGCCAGGGCAGGCCGCGCGCCCCCTCCGCTTGGGTCCGAATTCGACTAGGGAAGGGGGGTCTGCGCCCCCCTTTCCTTCTCCCTCTCTCCTCCTTCCTTCTCTCCTACTCCAACTAGGGAAAGGGGGGAATCCTACTCCCGGTGGGAGTAGGATTCACTACAAAAAAATGACACATCCGAGACATTTTGGGCCGAACAAAAATCTTTTCTGTCATACTTATGACACTTCTATGACAATAATTGTGACAAAACACGGTATCATCATAGATGTGGTGGGGTCCTACTTCTATGAAAAAAAATCATGACAAAAAATGGGCTTTTCGTCCTGGGCGGGCCTGAGACGCAGCTGCGTGACATTCTTTGGGCCGTCCATGACGGAAGAACCATGGTAGAAGCGAGGGCGCGGAAAATATCGGGGAGTCCCCGGTTATAGTGGGTGGTCGGGGGCCTAGCGATGCACGTTTCTCTCGTACGTACACGCGTGTGTGCGAGGCGTTGGGCTCTAACTGAACCCGAGCGAGGCGTTGGGCTCTAACTGAACCCGGGCAATTGCACTGCAGGCTACGCGTTACTGAACCCGAGCGATCGATCGATGGCTGTTAACTGAACCCGATCAAGCGATTCCATCGCTACTGCTGCTAACTGAAGCCGATCGATGCTGCCTCTGGATGAACAGTGAGCGTTGATGGTGGGTGAGGGAGTCCTGGATTAGGGGGTCCTCGGACAGCCGGACTATATACTTTGGCCGGACTGTTGGACTATGAAGATACAAGATTGAAGACTTCGTCCCGTGTCCGGATGGGACTCTCCTTTGCGTGGAAGGCAAGCTTGGAAATTCGGATGTGTAGATCTCCTCCCTTGTAACCGACTCTATGTAAACCTAGCCCCCTCCGGTGTCTATATAAACCGGAAGGTTTAGTCCGTACGACAACAACAATCATAATCATAGGCTAGCTTCTAGGGTTTAGCCTCTTCGATCTCGTGGTAGATCAACTCTTGTAATACTCATATCATCAAGATCAATCAAGCAGGAAGTAGGGTATTACCTCCATCAAGAGGGCCCGAACCTGGGTAAACATTGTATCCCCCGCCTCCTGTTACCATCCGCCTTAGACGCACAGTTAGGGACCCCCTACCCGAGATCTGCCGGTTTTGACACCGACATTGGTGCTTTCATTGAGAGTTCCACTGTGCCGTCACGATAAGGCTTGATGGCTCGTCTTGTTGTCAAGGACAACATCACCTCGGAGGGAGCCCTGGCTGTAGGCCAAACTCTCCGACTAGGCGGCTTCGTCATGACCGCCCGTTCGGCCGTTGCGCCGACGATGACTTCTCGGGTCATCAAAAACAGCCTCCACGTCGGCTCGGGATTCGCTGAGCAGATGGATCCAATGGAGCTCTCTTCCTTGAACGAGCTCTTGGATCGCATCGCCGCCTTGGGAGTCGCTACGGACTATGATCGGATCGGACTTAAACCCGACCAAAGGGAGATTAACTCTCTGTCGGTCACCCATCAGATAGCGGTGGTGGAGGAGCAACGCAGCGATCTTCCTCTATCTGGAGGATAAACTATGTCCGGATTCCCGAGCTCTCCGAGCCGGATACCCGTCTACGGGAGGACATGGCCCAAGCTTTGAACCTAGAATCAGACAGCGGGCCAGATCTATTGGGCAACATCCTGGAGCCCGAACTGCCAAGCTCGGAAACTCCTCCGCCCCTGGGTCTCAGATCGGGTCAGGGTTCGGACCTAAATCTACCCACCCACCCAGATATAAGTGATCTTTCCCACATTAGACAAGAGCCCCAAGAGACAGTACATCACTATTGGGCCAGATTCCTCCATGTAATGAGCAAGGTCAAGGACTGTCGCGAGGAAGACGCAATTTCATTCTTTTGCAAAAATTGCACAGACAAGGGAATCCTCAACACCATAAGTCGCCGTGATATAGCACACTTCGTTGATTGGCGGCCATAGTACAGAAGTACTGCGCGATGGAAAGTGCCTGGAAAACCCAAACAAAATTCTGGGATCCTTCGGCTCTCACTAAACCCCCCGTCCGAACTAAAAGGGTGTACTCTCATAAGTCACCCGATCCAATTACAAATAAACAAAAGCCCACTACAGGGCGTGGAACCGTATTGGAGGGATGGCTCAATGGGCCATGCAAAATTCACAGTACAACGGATACCATACCAACACATAGCCTTAGAGCATGTTGGATACTCCGACAGGTGGCCAAGAGCGGCTAGGATATCCTCATCAACAATACAACAAAGCACCATCCCGTGGAAAATAACAATACAGTATTGACAGTCTTCGAGACCTTCGCCTCAAATAATAGGCGCAAGCGAGCACTCCGCAGCCTTGCCGAAGTCTGCCACGTGGCAGCAATAAATCCATGGAGCGACACGGCTATAACCTTCAATGCCAGTGACGAACCTAAATTCCGAACAGCCCGAGCACCAGCCACCTTGGTCCTTAGTCCAATTGTGGACGGCTTCTGGCTCACTAAAGTGCTCATGGACGGTGGCAGCGGATTAAACCTCATCTATGAGGAGACTCTTCGAAATATGGAAATAGACAAGAGCCGCATTAAGCAAAGCAGCACGACCTTCAGAGGAATCATCCCTAGTCGGGAGGCAGGATGTACAGGAAAAATCACACTAGATGTGGTATTCGGCACGCCGGAGAATTATAGGTCCGAAGAAATCACATTCCAAGTGGCCCCGTTCAGTAGCGGATACCACGCCCTTTTAAGGCGGGAGGCATTCACGATCTTCCAAGCTATACCCCATTACGGGAGCATGAAGCTCAAAATGCCCGGGCCCAGTGGAATCATCACTCTAGCTAGTGATCTGGACATAGCACTCCGCGCCGAAAATAAAACCGTCGCACTAGCCCTCGAGGCATTATCCGAAGCCCTTGCGACCGAAGAACTAACTGCGCTGCGCTCCACAGTGGACAGGGACGACGTGATACTCGACAAAAGACCCAAGTCCACCTCTTTTAAACCAGCGGACGAAATAGTCAAATTCCAAGTCCACCCAACGGACCCTACAAAAACAGCATCCATCGAGGCACAGTTAAATCCCACAGTAGACGCCGCACTGCGGGAGTTCTTGCACGAGAATTGGGACATCTTCGTCTGGCATCCTTCAGACATGCCAGGAATCCCACGTAGGCTGGCCGAGCATAGCCTTAACATTCTAAAGGGATTCAAGCCGGTCAAGCAGACTCTTCGGCGTTTCTCTGAGCCTAAGCGACAAGCCATGGGAGAAGAGCTAGCCAAGTTAATTGAGGCCGGATTCATTAGAGAAATAAAACATCCGGACTGGCTAGCAAACCTGGTGATGGTACCAAAGAAGGACAAATCCTGGCGCCTATGTGTCGATTTCAAGGACCTTAACAAGGCTTGCCCCAAGGATCCCTTCCCCCTCCCCTACATCGATCAAATTATTGACGCTACCGCAGGACAGGACTCATTGTGTTTCCTCGACGCATACTCCGGATACCATCAAATTAAGATGGCGGAGTCCGATCAAGCCGCAACGGCATTTATCACTCCATACAGCCCTTTATGTTTTAACACCATGCCCTTCGGGCTCAAAAACGCCGGTGCAACCTATCAACGCATGATTCAGACATGCCTGGAAACACAAATCGGCAAAAAAGTGGAGGCATACGTAGACGATGTGGTCATTAAAACCAGACACGTCGAATCCTTAATAGACGACTTGAGGCTCACGTTCGACAATCTCCGAACATATGACATCAAGCTCAATCCAGAAAAATGCGTTTTCGGCGTGCCCGCCGGAAAGCTCTTGGGCTTCATCGTATCCAATAGAGGAATTGAAGCAAATCCGGCTAAAATCCGAGCTCTGTCACAGTTGGCTATCCCAACAGACCTCAAGCAAATCCAGAAATTAACTAGATGTGTGGCTGCCTTAAGCCTCTTTATCTCCCGATTAGGAGAAAAGGCACTACCTCTTTATCGCCTTCTTCGACGCACCGAACACTTTGAGTGGACGGATGCGGCCACGGCCGGATTGGAAGAAATAAAAGCCGTCTTGGCCACCAACCCAATCTTGGCCGCGCCAAATGTCGGCGAACCAATGCTGTTATACATAGCGGCAACACACCAAGTTGTAAGCGCATTGCTCGTCGTCGAGCAAGTGACGGACGGACATAAGTTCCCGCTTCAAAAGCCGGTATACTATGTATCCACCGTCCTCACTCCATGCAAATCACGGTACCCACATAATCAAAAGATAGCATATGCGGTCTTCATGGCATCCCGGAAACTACGACACTACTTTCAAGAGTGTTCAATTACGGTGGCCTTTGAAGTACCACTCAACGACATAATAAATAACCGCGATGCCATGGGCCGGATTGCTAAATGGGCTATCGAGCTCCTCCCGTTCGACATAACATATAAACCACGGCGAGCCATTAAGTCGCAAGTACTGGCTGATTTCGTCGCCGAATGGACGAAAGCCGAACTCCCTAAAGAGTACGGCGCGTACTCCAACAGGATCGTGCACTTTGACGGCTCTAAGATGCTGGCTGGTCTGGGGGCAGGCGTCGTCCTGACATCCCCCACCGGAGATACAGTCCAATACATACTCTAAATATTATACACAGACTCCAACAATGCAGCAAAATATGAGGCCCTGTTGCATGGTCTCCGGATGGCAGTCTCCATGGGCATTCAACGCCTAGAGGTGCGTGGGGATTCAAACCTCGCAATATCTCAAATAAATGGGGACTTTGACGCCAAGGACCCAAAAATGGCGGCTTACCGCAACGCCGTCCTCAAAATGTCAGCTCGGTTCGAGGGCCTCGAATTCCACCATGTGGTCCGAGAAAACAATCAAGCGGCGGATATCCTCGCCCGCATCGGCGCTAAGCGCGACCCTGTCCCACCTAATCTCTTCTTGGAAAGGTTGTTTAAGCCATCCGTGGTGTGGGATGGGGAGACCGGCACAAACAGTCCGGATCCGGCCACAACACCAGACCCCGAACACTCTGACGTAATCGGAGGCTCTGCCACCGAAATAACACCTTCGGCCCACGTGATTATGGCTGTCATCGCCCCGTGGACAGAACCATTCTTGGCTTACCTAACTAGGCAAGAACTCCCTGATGACCCAAACGAGGCACGTTGCATTGTGCGGCGGTCTAAAGCCTACAAGGTCCATGAGGGAGAGCTTTATAAGAAAAGCGCTACCGGAGTACTTCAAAGGTGCGTCTCCGAAGAGGAAGGACGGCAAATTTTGGCAGAAATTCATGCTGGACTTGGCGGCCACCACACCGCAGCTCGGGCCCTTGTAAGCAAGGCCTTCCGTACAGGTTTTTACTGGCCGACGGCCCGAGCAGACGCACAGGACCTCGTTCAACGTTGCGTCGGTTGCCAGCTTTTTGCAAACCAAAGCCATATGCCACCTACCGCTCTCCAAACAATCCCCATTACTTGGCCCTTTGCGGTCTGGGGGCTTGATATGGTCAGACCCCTTAAAGGGGGAAGCCATAAGAAAAAGTACCTATTGGTCATGGTGGATAAATTCACCAAATGGATAGAAGCCAAACCAGTTAAAACGGCCGAGTCCGGACCAGTGATAGACTTCATATCAGGGGTTGTACACCGTTACGGCGTCCCCCACAGCATCATCACCGATAACGGCTCGAACTTTACAGCCGACAAGGTAAAAACTTGGTGCAGCAACATGGGCATTAAGCTCGATTACGCCTCTGTCTATCACCCGCAAACTAACGGTCAAGTCGAGCGAGCAAATGGTCTCATTATGAGCGGCATTAAACCCAGATTAGTGCGATCCTTGAAGGAATCAGATACGCACTGGGTCGAGGAGCTCGACTCCGTACTATGGGGGCTGCGGACCACGCCGAATCGCACTACCGGATACACACCGTTCTTTATGGTGTACGGCGCAGAGGCGGTACTGCCCTGCGACATAATTCGTGACTCACCTCGAGTGCGCATGTACGAAGAGAAAGAAGCCGAGCTTGATCGGCAGGACAGTTTGGACGCCCTGGAGGAGGAGCGTGACGTGGCAAAAGCCCGCTCCGCATTCTATCAGCAACAAGCTTGACGGTATCAAAGCAGAGAAGTACGGGCCAAAACGTATAACGTTGGCGAACTCGTTCTACGCCTACAGGAGAAGAAAAAGAACAAGCTCAAGCCCAAATGGGAAGGGCCCTTCGTTATTGACAAATTTCTGACCGGGGGAGCGTACCGTCTGCTGGATGCATCGGACAATCGACTCGAGCCAAACCCATGGAATGCAGCTAGACTTCGAAGGTTCTATGCCTAGTGCCGGACTCTGTGTTCGTCTCCTTACCTCCGTCAATTTTTTATATATCCGTTATCTGTCTTTTCTTTCTTTCTTTCTTCCCTTTTTCTTTACGGCCTTAAAAGGTTAAAACGTGTCTTGACTACACAATCTTGACGCGCTAGGCGTGATCATTATACCTGGGGGCTTCTTATACAGAAGCTTAATATAACTATGTTCCGGGCTCTATGCCCCCCGCACATGTGTTACTTTTCCACATGTACCTTTTCTTCGCCATTATATGCATCGATATGACTTAAGTTTTGGCCAAGCTGGGTTGCCTGGCTCTTGTGTTTATGCCCTACGTTCCCGTTAATTCGGCTAGGGCATAAGGGGAGCACCTCTGCGATTGTTACTGCCGGGTCAGCCAGATGTGTACCTCAGACTGGGTGAAGCCGAAAGCTAGCGTTCTTAAGGGAATATTCGGTCGGTGAACAAAAGATGACTTTTATTGTAATACATGCCCCCAGATGTTTATATCCTGCATCTCTTTTCGCAGTTCGGACATGCACATTAATGCATGCGTACCCAGGGAAAGGAACCCTTAACGGAACTATTCTCCCTGGAAGATGTTTCTTACTATCCATGTAATATAACATAGCTAGTTGGGTACTTGTCTGTTCAAGCACTTATGACCCCTACGCCTGGTTTCCACGCGTACCCCGGTTTTTACATAACTGAGCGGGTATTCGGATACACTCCGGACTGTCGGGTCCAAAGGTCGAAGCGAAAAGGTCCGCCATGACATATGATTTACAATCCGCCTAGGGACAATATATGTCACATGAAGTACACAGTCACCTAGACTGACTAAATTCTTCTTCTATACCATCCAACAGGCTGTCTAGCCTACAATCCTATTGGGAATACTTTGCGGCTAATTTCACCTGGTCATACACCAAACTGACGGGGATCTCTTTCCCATCAGACCCCATAGGTCCGACCTCGGCCATGTGGTTCGGGTCAGCCTTGGTGTATCGCGTCTTCACCATGGCCCAGGCTTCCCTTGCACCTTGTCGGCAGGCTGATATCTTCTATAATCAGAAGCGCCGCCGCGCTCCCTTGAGCATCTCTACAAGCTCCCCCATGCCTCCTGGCAGGGAGGCGGATGGCCACAAGGCTTGGGCAATGCCATGCATCACCTGCCGAACCTGTTCGTGCAGTTGTGAGAGCTCTTGTAGAAGATCACCCGCAGACCCGGGCATCTCCTATGCGGGATGACCCGTCAGCATACCTACAGATATAACTCTGTTAGCCGGTTTCTTCGCCGAACTCCATAAACGTTCGTTTAGGCACTTACTAAAAATGCCGCGTCGAAGCCTCTTATTCTCCTTTACTGAGTCAGCAAGCTGGGCCCGAACATCTTTCAGTTCAACGCCCAGCCGGGTGTTGGCATCTTGGAGATCATTTTTCTCCCGCCTAACCTGTGTCAGCACGCGCTCGCCAGCCTTTAGCTGTCGTTGAGCATGTTGCTCATCCCCTCGCACGACCTCCGGGATCATCTGGAGAATCTATTGTTAGATTTGCATGCACGCCGAATACTAACTGGTGCATATCCTTCTTTTCAATAGAAACAAGTGTTACCAGATGGGGCCTTCTCGGACTCCTTCATTGCGGCAATTGCGGCCCGTAGCTGGGCTTTGCACTCCTCCAGCTCTTGAGACAACTGGGTATTCTTCTACGTAAGAACCTACGCAAACAATGATCCTTAAATCAGTTGTGTCAACTGTTCCAAGTCTCAGGGGCTACTGATATACATAATTATTAGATTTTCTTACCCGTATATCCTTTACATACTGATCTGTGGCTCTGGCAAGACCATTTTGAGCAGCTCGGATGTACGCGTCTCCTGAGTTGAAGGCATCGAATGCCTCTTGAGAGAAACAAGGGTCGCGGAGTACGGCTCGGCGATGCCTGTGATTCATGGCACTCTCCACTTCGGAATTCGTAGCGGATAACCTATCCGAATCCTCTGTAGGAGGACCATCCGGTGTTGGCCCCACATTAGCGTCTGCCTCTAAGTCCGGTTCTGGAGCCCGGCTGGTGGAGGCTTGGCCAGCAGGCTCTCCGGATATGGTCCGGCGAGCGTTTTTCCTGCCAGGAACCATGGATGTTATTATCTTTTAAAAGACGACAACCACGGAGCGGGGTTCTTTTTCATACCTCTGCGACGGCGTCTCAGTCCTGACCGCCTTCCTTTTAAGCCTACCCGGTTTTGGTGCCCCTTGTTGGTGAGTCACTACGGGTTCGGCATGGCGTCCCGAGGACCTTCCCTATAAGACACCATATGTGTGCGGTAGGTGAAGTGCAAAAAAAGGGATTCTTCTCGGAAGTTGGGACTCCGGTTTTACTTACATGTGATGCAGGGAGTAGTCCAGGATAATCGGCTATGATGGCCACCAAGGCACCATCGCAGCTTAATTGATAGAACATCCTATCGATGAGCTCCACAAATGTGTCTGGATCTTCTTCAAGTCTGGGGTCGAGGGCCCGGTTAGGGTCCTCTGGTTGTGGAGGTGGGCTGTGGACCTCCCTCACAGCTTTTCGCAGTTCCTGCTATGAAATAGCAAGGTAAATACTTATGACGAAGAATGTGGGAAGGTTCGGAGTAAAAAGTAGCAGCTCACCCAGTTTGGGGGGTTGTACATGGAGAATCCATCCCGTGGCTTAATGCGGATGAACTCCTCTTCCTCTCCTTTATATAAATCGGATAGTATTTTCGCTAGAGCTGCGACGGAGTCCGGTCCCTTACGACGGCAGCGGGTGGCATCGTCTTCTCCATTGAAGTGCCACATGGGTTGTCCCCGATATTGAAGTGGCTGCACCCCCCGTATACATATTGACATAACCTCGATTATTGTCAATCCTGATTTGGCCAGCGTTTTTATCCGGCCCGTCAGGTAAAGGACCTCTTTGTTATCTTCCTCCTGGGGGCTCCGAGGGTGCCAGCTGCGGCGTTTCTTCAAAGGGGCGTTATTGAACTCAGGAAGGCTCATCCAAATAGGGTCCGGAAGGGGACGTCCTCCATATAAAACCACTCCGAAGGCCAGTCTTCGGATGTCTTCTTCAGAGTACCGGACAGGTATCCGGTCCTGGCGATGCGCCATATCTCGGCTCCGCCCACTTGATATATTGACCCCTCCTGTGTACGGGGTACGAGGCAGAATAGCCTCTTCCATAGCTCGAAATGAGCTTCGCAGCCCAAAAACAGCTCGCAAAGGGCGACGTAGCCAGCGATGTGTAATATGGAGGCGGGAGTAAAGTTATGCAGCTAGAGGCCGTAGAACTCCAGGAGCCCGCGGAGGAATGGATGGATGGGAAATCCAAGTCCCCTTAGTAAGTAAGGGACAAGGCATACCCGCTCCCCCATGGATGGGTTGGGAAGGCTCTCCGCTTGCTCACCGCCGTTGTAAGTGGCCAGTCCGGCTCGAACGGGGACCATATACGCTGGAGGGAGAAACCCCTGGGTCTGTAACTCTACTAATTGGCTGTGGGGGACGGAACACTTCTTCCAATTGCTTGGCTTAGGGCTACGGGAGTGAGAGGAGGAGCTGTGATGGCCGGCCATGATGGGATGGACTTTTCCAGGCGCGCTCCGATGGATACTCGCTGTGGGAGGATGGTGTGATCTGGATCTGAGGATCCCCGTCTCTTTAAATAGACGATTTACTCACATGGTTAGGGTGGCAGGTGTAAAAATGCCCCGACTTCTCGCATTCGCTCGACACGTGGAGGATAGCCATTATTAGGCGCAGAAGCCAAGGAGTGCAACTTTCATGGGAAGCCAAACACTACTCGACAGGTACTCAGAGTTTGGAGAAGAACCCGCCTTGCAATGCCGAAGACAATCTGCGCACTGGACTTATCGTCATTGAAGCCTGGTTCGGGGGCTACTGAGGGAGTCCTGGATTAGGGGGTCCTCGGACAGTCGGACTATATACTTTGGCCGGACTGTTGGACTATGAAGATACAAGATTGAAGACTTCGTCCCGTGTCCGGATGGGACTCTCCTTTGCGTGGAAGGCAAGCTTGGAAATTCGGATGTGTAGATCTCCTCCCTTGTAACCGACTCTATGTAACCCTAGCCCCCTCCGGTGTCTATATAAACCGGAAGGTTTAGTCCGTAGGACAACAACAATCATAATCATAGGCTAGCTTCTAGGGTTTAGCCTCTTCGATCTCGTGGTAGATCAACTCTTGTAATACTCATATCATCAAGATCAATCAAGCAGGAAGTAGGGTATTACCTCCATCGAGAGGGCCCGAACCTGGGTAAACATTGTGTCCCCCGCCTCCTGTTAGCATCCACCTTAGACGCACAGTTCGGGACCCCCTACACGAGATCCGCCGTTTTTGACACCGACAGGGGGGTTTGGACGAACAGTTCCCGGTGGGGGTGGATGAATAGGACCCCGTGGCGTTGCCTCTGGATGAACAGTGAGCGTTGCTGGGGGGTTTGGATGAACAGTTCCCGGTGGGGGTGGATGAACAGGACCCCGATTGTTCGAGCCGGTTGGGGCTAGATGAACAGGACCCCGTGGAGGGTAGGATGAACAGGACCACCCCGTGGAGGGCAGGATGAACATTAGATGGTGTAGGGCTGGATGAATAGTAGCCCATGGAGGGGTGGTTGAACAGGAGCCCGTGGAGAGGGCTGGTTGAACAGTAGTTGGTGGAGTAGCGCGCGGTGGAGGCTGGATGAACAGGAGCCCGTGGATGAACAGTCGCAGGTGGAGGCTGGAGGAGGTCGACGGTGGATGAACAGTAGCCCGTGGAGGCTGGAGGGGGTCGGCGGTGGAGATGAACAGTATCCTGTGGAGTCCTGTTTTGCGGTACGCCACACCCCTCCCGATGAACAGGACCCCTGTTTCGACCGTAGCGCTCCAACACAAGTCTGTTTCCTCCGTTTTGCGGTACGCCACACCCCTCCCGATCAACAGGACCCCCGTTTCGACCGTAGGAGGTCTGTTTCCTCCGTTTTGCGATATGCCAGACCCCTCCCGATGAACAGGATCCCGTTTCGAACGTGGCCGGTCGAACACAAGGCCGTTTCCTCCGTTCTGCGGTACGCCAGGCCTCGTTTCCATTGGCTGTCCAAGTCCTCCCGATGAACACGACGACGCATTCCGTTCCGACCCAGCCGGTTGGCTCCCCATGAACACGACGACGACGCTGTTTCTCCGTTCCGACCCAGCCATGTACACGAGCCCTGGCCGTACGTATGCGCGAGTAGGCGTTCGAGACCCTTCCCGCATGTACGTACGTGGTCGTATTTTCTTTCTTGCACACTGGCCGCTGTACGTACGTGTACATGCTACGTGCGCACCTCTACTACGACACGTGCGCGCCTCTAAACGACCAGTATGTACGTACACGTTCGCGACCAGAATGACAACACTACGTACGCTTCGACCAGGTGGGTCCCGACTGTCAGGCACTTCCTTGCCTACGAAGATATAGCTGGTGGGTCCCAGTAGTCGGGGGCGAATCATTTTTTTGCCCGGACGCACTTCCTTGCGTGCGAAGATGTAGCTGGTGGGTCCCAGCAGTCAGGGGGAAATGTTTTTTTTTTGCGAAATACGGTGGCCCGTCCGGTGGGTCCCCGCTGTCAGGTGGAGGAATAATTATTTTGCGCGTAATAAGGAGGCACTTCCTTGCCGCGGCCGTGGACCCAGCTGTCAGCCTTTCCATGTACCGTCCACGTCCGATGGAAGCCGTTCCTTGACCACGTTGACCACGCCGCGCAGAGAGCAGCAGGGCGGTGGACGACGGCGAGGCCTAGGAAGCGGGCGACGCGGAGCCGGGGAAGACACGGCAGTGGATGCCCACGCGTAGAGGAGTACGAGGGTTCACTGGTTCGCTGCGGTGTGAGGCTGCCGTTGCCGCAGAATAACAGGGGGTGTGGGTGTGTAGAGGGATGGCCTGGCCAGCGGTGGGAATAGTAGGGGGCGGTGAGGCCTCCGCGGCAACACAGCTGGCCACGGGAGGTAGGAGCATGTGGCACGACCGGCGCTGCTTTGGGCGGCTGGAGCAACAAGACCAGAGGTTGAAGAAGCACTACGGCCGTTGGATGGACATCGTACGGTCACTGGAGCTAGAATCGTTCATATTGACTAAGTTGACAAAGCACTCCGTCCCCGTCAACTTAGTAGGCCCACAAGTCAGCCTCCCACCAAGGTGGGTCCCAACTAGCAGGGGGAGTATTCATTTTTTTGTGCGTAATAAGGAGGCACTTCCTTGCGTGCGAAGATATAGCTGGTGGGTCTGACCTGTCAGCGGTGGGAACGTTTTTTTCGTGAAATACAGAGGCCCTTCCGGTTGGTCCCAGCTGTCAGGTGGAGGAATCATTATTTTGCGCGTAATAAGGAGGCATTTCCTTGCGTGCGGCCGTGGACCCAGCTGTCAGCCTCTCCACGCACATCTACTTCCGATGGTGTCGTTCGTTGACCACGTTGACCACTCCGCGCCGAGCGCATCCAAGGTGGTGGACGACGGAGAGGCCCCGGACAGCAACGAGCCGGAGATGGGAAGACGCGGGAGTAGAGTCGCAGACGGAGAGGTGTACGAGGGTTAATTGGTTCTGGTGCGGTGTGGTTCGACAGTCGGTGGAGAAGAACAGGAGGTGTGGAGGGGTGGAGGGATGGCATGGCCAACGGTGGAGTAGCGCTTCACAGCGAAGCGTGCTAAGCAGAGCTGCTAGCAGCAGGAGGCGGGAGCAGGTGGTCCCGGCGGCGCTGGAGGAAGAAGACGAGAGATTGAAGATGGATGCCAGTCGTTGGATGTAAATCCAACGGCTAACGATGTCAGAATCATTTGTTGACTAAGTTAACAACGACTTGCATTGGCTTCAGCCTATTGGCCCACATTTCAGCCTCCAAAAATGTGGCACGTATTCAACCCATTTTTTCAGAATTTACAGTTTTTTTGCGGGGTAGAATTTACAGTCCATTTGATCTCTTTTGTTTTGAATTACAGTCCATTAGCTGGGCTGGGTGAACAAATAATGTAGCGTCCATGCGGCCCATTTATGTTTTTCCTAAAAAATTATAGGCCATTTGCACTTTCTCGAAATACACGATTTTGCTGGGCTGATTCTAATTATAATGTTGGCGTGGGCAGCAATGTTATCAAAAAATAAACAGGGGCTGAGCATTTTGTTATATATATATATATATATATATTTAAATAATAAGTGATTTATTATTACATTGGTCCTTAAATCTTACCAAGCTTTTGTACACAATCACCAGGATTTTCGTTGCCAAAAAAATCCAGGATTTTATTGTTAAGAAATTATTTTTATAAGTTAACAAGATGTGGGATATTGTTTTCTTACATATGTAAGTATCTGTTAAATATATGATGACAATAACAATAATATATAATAACATATAAAATAAATTAAATATATATAATATAGTTATAAGGGAAACATAAGTTGGACCAGGCGTTCCTATTCTTATATAGAAAAATAGAACAAACCTCTGTGTTTTCTTAAAAAAATACATAAATTGGGCTGCCGATGTTTCAGGAAAAATAAAACCTCGGATGGTGGGTCCATAGGTCGGTCGATATATGACGACCCTCAAGAAAATACAAACAGCTTTATGGACCTCCCATCCGAGGTCGTGGGCTGCGCATGTTAAAAAAGAAAGCCTAGACGGGGCGGCTGTTCCGCCCGGGTTCGATTCCACCTGTGCAGAGAAAATATCTTCAAAATTTTTGCCTCTGCCCTTATTGACATGTAGGTCCCAATTGTCATCTACGCACACCATGTCCTACACTTGTCAAAACTTCGTCCCTCGATTTCTCTGTTTTTCGCACACTCGACATTGTGTGGGCATTTTGAAAATAGCATATCTTTTTTACTGTGCATCATATGAAGATGTGCTATGCATGAATGTTGATCAGCATGATGTTAACTTGCTGGTAGTTCCAGTTTCGACCATGAATAAAACTTCCAGCATGATGTTGACACTATTTGAAAAGGCCGTGTTAATATAAATGCTCTGCCTCTGAAAGTTGCAGTTTCTTATCTGAAACTGAACTTGGAGTTTCTTATCTAAAACTGAAACTTGCAGATTCTTCTCTGAGAATCACATTGTCTACACTTTTATACTCCTATGAAACTACATTCTTTTAAGTGCTAAAAATAGATCTCTAGAATTCATAAAATACTTCATATGCTCAATACTGCAAATATGAAATTCAAAAGACATTCATATCTGAAAGTACTCTCAAAATACACAACACAAAACACAATTCACAACCTGCAAATACTAACAACCCTAAGCTCCTCCTGGCAATTCACAACCTGCCCGACTATTGGTCTGGGGGGGCAAATCCCTCCTATTCCTCGGCGGCAGACAGCCGCCCCGTGAGACGATGTGAACGGCGAGGGAGAGGATGGCGGGGAAGCGTCGTCGGGCCAACTGTTTTTCTCCTCTTGCAGTTGGGTTCGGTCGACGAAGACTCCACCGGCTCGCTCTAGCACGTCACCCTCCCAAAGGGCACCTTGTAGATGCTCGATCCTTCAATCTCTGGTGGATGCTCCATCTGGGATCGATACTCCCACCACCGCTCCCTCACGATCGGATTCGGTGAATCTGTTTGCTCCATGGCCCAGAGGAGCAGCTCTATGTACTCCCGCGCGACTCCCTCCGGGAGTATCGCCGCCTTTTCGCTCTGTTGCAGATATTTGGCCATAGATGTCGCCGTCACCGCTAGTTGGTCCTTGTTGTCAAACCAAGACTGTATCTCCAGCATCCTAGCTAGCTTCACAGGGTCGCCGTCTACGATCCTCACGTATCGGTTGTACTCCTCCATCGATCTACTTCTCCACAGCACCTTCACTCGCCGGCGGTGGTTTTTGAATGGAAGAGGAGAGGATCAGCGCTGGTTTTGGTTTAGAACAGGAGAGGAGCGACGCTGGTTTTGGATTGGAACAGGAGAGGAGGGGCGGTGGTTTTGAAATGGAAGAGGAGAGGAGCGGCATTGGATTTAGATTGGAACAGGAGAGCAGCAGCGGTGCTTTAAGAGGAGAAGAGCGGAAGAGCGGCGCTGGTCTTGGAAGTATTTTTTTTATTTTGCGTATTCTGGGTCAAAGTTTGACCACGTACTGTATTTGACAAGCAAAATGTGAATGCATGTCACCAAAAATTGTATCGTTTGGTTCGTATCTGAATGTACTTTCAAATTATATTATTTTTGCAACGTATAAAATATATTTTATTTGCGAAAATCATGGTCAATTATGACCCAGAATAAAAGGGAGACTAGTTAATGTGGGGTCGCTTTCTTAATTGAAGGGTAAATTGACTTTGATTTTGATCCAGTCACAGCGCGCCGGCCCTCTCGTCCAATCCTAAATCGCTGCCGCACGCTCCTCTCCCTCTTCTCCATTGCAAAACCACCTCCTCTCCTCTCCATCATCTCCATTCCAGAACCACCGTCTCGCCTCTCCCTCTTCTCCGTTGCAAAACCACCTCCTCTCTCCTCGGACGAGGATCCCCTGAGATAGCCCATCCTGCCATTCAGACACTGACACATGGGTCCCACCAAGCGCGGGGCCCACCTGTCAGCGACCGAAAGGCAGGGGAACCTCTCCTCTCCATCATCTCCATTCCAAAACCACCATCTCGCCTCTCCCTCTTCTCTATTGCAAGACCACCGTCTCTCCTCCCATCTTCCAAAGCTAGCACCGGACCACTCAGAAGGACATCTATGGAGGGGATGCAGCAGCGAATCTGGCAGATCGCCGGCGGCGACTAGGCAAAGTTAGCCAGGTTGAAGGAGATCCTTACTTGGTTTGACAATGAGTGGGAGATTTTGAGGACGGTGAGGGCCATGTGGCAATGTATGCGAAAGAGCGAGACGACGGCGATGAGGGCGGCGATGTACTCCTCGGCAGCAGTCACGCCGCAGTCCTTCGAGTTCATCGAGTATCTCCTCTGGGCGATGGAGCAGACAGATTCGCCCGAGGCGAAAGTCAGGCGGAGGTGGTGGGCGTACAGGTCGAAGGTCGAGCACCCAGAGGATAACGAATCGATCGAGTACGGTGTGCCGTTCGTGAGGGTGCAGAGCCAGCCGGAGCCACAGGAGTATTCGTTCTCCCACCGCAAGAGGAGGCTGGATGGCGCGACGTCGCTTCCCCGCCGTTCTCCACGGTTCCCTCGACGCTCGCCTCGTTTCAACGGCGTCGGTAGGGTTTAAGGTAAGCTTCGCACTAACCTAATCTTCCATCTGCTCATGCTTACAATCAGTGTGACAACTAATAAAAATCATGCTTACAATCAGTCTCTGAGTACTACGCCAATCACCCTAAAATAGCTCTGGACCTTTGGGTCAAAGTTGTGACACTGTGTACAAATAAAGAAAAATATATTGGTGCTTCTTTCAGAAAAGAGTACACCCCTAGAAAACTGCCAATATAAGCTACTAGTATTTTTTTTAGTCTAAGCTACTAGTATTTGGTTAGAGGATTTGCTGTCGAGAAAGATCCGTCCACAGTGAGCGCCACATATCCCACTGATGGTGGTGGATGCCAATGCTTAGATGGAGCAGGGTTGGTGTCGGTAATTTTTACTTGGCACCTAGCACTCTGCATATATGCCGGTTCCATCCGTACATTTGTGCAGTTCCACCAAAATGCAGCTGAATAACCCTGTTTGCACAGATAATGAAAAGGCATGATTACATTATAGTGGCACTAGTTGATGAAACATACACTAATAAACAGAAGAAAATATTACATCATACTGGAAATCGACCCAAGTCTCCCCGATACACCTTCTGCCAGTGATGAACATCAGTGTATAGCGGTAGTACAAGGAGGGGCCTTGAGACATTCAAATCTCTATTTTTGTGCAGGTCAACTAAAATTAAGCACCCCAGTTTGCAGAAACGCTTAAACATTAACAGTGAGACTAGTTGATGAAACATACATTAACAAAGAGAAGCACTTTCTTTATCTACATTGGAAATGAAATGATAGAGAGGACACTCGCTCTACTTTAACTGTATTATTACTTCATTTTATCAGTGACACTAGGGTCGAGCAGGTGGCAAACGAGGTGTACCATGCGTCGCAAGGATGAAGGTCGGGGGTGCTTAGACTGGGATGCTGAAGCTGGCTCTTTCAGTCCCTATCTTCCCACTGATGTTTCTGTGGTAGCATTTGGGTTGTAATCCAAACTTGGTCGAGCTGGTGCTGCGTCCCCCTACCTGCCTAGCTTATGTGGCGAACTTGTCTCCTACTAGTACTTAGTCCGTTCTAGTAGTAGTTGCATAACTGCCCGTTTACACTGAGATGTTGTCGGATAATGGTTCTCTATGGTTGGGTTTTTTTAATGAAATCGGAGGAACCCCCTCTTTCGATATATAAAAAAACAGTGGCACTAGCGGTGCCAAAACATTGCCTCAAATTAATAGTGCCACTAGATTAAGGTGCGAAATAATAACATTACTGCTTTATCATGGCAGTGCCAAAACAGTAGCACAAGAGCAGGATCAACATGCAGGATCTTTGGCAAACGGTCAGACCAAAAAGGAACATACCTCGTGATGGGAACCATATCTGCAGTCAACGCCATCGTAGAAGGGATGACACCGGTCACCAACATGGATGATTCAATTCATGGGACCTTTTGGTGCAGTTCACCTAAAATGAAGCAATGTCCCATGAGCTAGCAGCTTCTTCTTCTTCTTTTTTTAAGAAAAGGGCTCCAGCCCCGGTTCCATTTCCATCAGAAAACAAAACCCACAGAGCTTCTTCATTAGTTGCAATAAAATTGAGCAACATCAAGGTTGGTCGTGAAGCTACTAGAGAGTAGGCGGACCAGGACAGTTGCATCTCTAACGAAAAGAAGCAACTTATCTTAATGGGAAATTTAGCAGGACATGAAAAAAAGTGCCATTGATTCATATTACTGGAGGCATTACATTGAAAACAACATTGGTTTAACGTGTCCTTACTTTTAACGGTGCGACTGCTACATTTTACCAGTGGCATTACATAAGAGCGGCTCGGGGCAACAAACATTAGAAGAGGATATCTGGGTTGGTCCCATTTTTGTTCGGTATATAGCCACCTTATACTGTGTGAGGCTAGCAAATCTAGTGCTGGACTTACTCTGTTGACTTGTCCCCCAGTCCCCACTTTCTTTCCTTTTTCAACCAATAGATCGGGTTTATATTGAGTTTGTACTATGTTCCCTTTATTTCCCTATTAGACCTAGAGACCAGTTGGATAGCCAGTCTCTGCTACTTTTCGCCCCCATTATTTCCTCTTTCGACCAAGTCCTAGATTCAGGTAACAAATCTTCCCCCACCCCCACCCCCTTTCTTCCTTGTTTGAACCAAGTACTACTAGATTCGAGTGCATGAACTAGTTTTACCTCTTAACAGTAAAAAATTAGGTGGTTTTCGAATAGCCGATCGATCCTATCTACACGAGGGGGCCTGAGAAATAGTAAAAGATACAAATGCAGCGACGTCAGGAGCTCGGGAAGTAGAGCAAGGCCGGTTTCGAAGGAAGTTATACCTGAGGGTCGCCGGGATGTCGCTGGGTGGGCGGCGGGAGGCCGGGTCTGCCCACACTACAGCAGCAAGGAAGAAGGGGTGGGAGGCCCTCCCTCGCCAGCGATGCTTGGGAGAGAACGACAAGGCACGCTGATCGGGACGCGCCGGCAGTGGGTAAGAGCCATCGCCGAGGACGACCGCGTGAACGTTGCACCTTCTCACCTTCCCCGACGGAGAGGATCCGGCTGGATCTGTGACCAACGGTGAGTAGAGAGAGAGTGTGTGTGGCCACCGCTGTCGTGTTTAGATCTGGAGAGGACGAGACAGTGTGAAGAGAGCAACACTAGCAAGCAAGCGCGGAGGCTCCTACCTATATAGTGGAGTACTAGTTTTCTTTTGTCTACCGGCCGGAGCCGGCTTGACCTCGGCAATGACTGTCGAGAAGTCTTCATGCACGTGCCCCGGAGGCGCAGTTGTCGTCATTTTGATCTGAAGCATCGGATTATAACATATAACACGAAAAAATGCCACATGACAAGAAATCATAACCTCACTACCCAAAGGAGACAAGATGAATCCCGACGGACGAACTAGACGAGGATCAAAGCTCAAATTAAAGATAAACTCGTAGAAAAGGGGTCCGTCGATAGTAGTCTTCGTGCATGTTCCTCCAATGACTAGCCCAACTCAGTTGTCACTGTTTAACCCTCGCAGTGATCCAAAGCAAATGACACCTAATTTTGCGAGATGACAAGAAAACTTTTTTTAGATTTCTCACCAGAACTATAGCCCTGTACAACACAGCCTGCACGATATGTAGACGATAGCCAATCCAGGCGTGTCTGCTGGAGTCTGGTCACATGCATGGACGAACTGATCTTCCGTGTCTTGCAGGGATCATCCAGGTACCAAGGTGGAGTGTGTGCTTCTATTAACTTAGCCGACTTGCGGGGCCGGGGAGTGTGCCTATGGTCGGTTCTCAATTGCGGTCCCACATGTGTGTGCAAACGCAATATGACGCGTGTTCCATTCGGAGAGCGGCGTGCCAGACCGACCGACCGTCTGTGGTGCGACGCGAACGCGACGGGCGTGCTGTATACTCCGTACATGTGTACCACCATTTTCTTGAGGCTTTGCTCCATGGCACAATCCATGGATACAAAAATTGGTATACTATACTATTTAAAAGTCGAGGGCGGGGATTTTCCCGCGCGGTAGGCGGGGCAGTTTCGCCTGGTCGGTTCGACAGAGACGCGAGAAGATGAGGGAGTAGGCTGCTGCAAATGTAGGGTTGTGTGATTTGACAGTGAGTTACTGCTGGATAGGTGGGGCCCGGTGATTTGACTTGCCATTATAATTTTAACTGCGGCGCTACAATCGGCTTGAGTCTCCCGATTCCTGACCACCTCCATACAGGTGCCTCTCCCGATGCTCCACCATGTAGAGGCTGGCTCTTGCTTGAGAGCCCACTCCTCCACTCTTTCCTTGCCTCTTTCCCCCACATATGCAAAAAAATGCCATGTAAAGCGGGCTTATAGCCCACTATTGTACTTGATCCTACAGGTGCTAAGCCTGCCACATAGGCATAATGTCTGATGTGGCAAGTTAATTAAGAAGAGAGAGACTAGTTTGGTGACCCCAGGAAGAAACGGTGCTAAGCGCGTGTACCTAGATGATAGACTAGTTTGGTGGTAGGCGCGACCATGATACGGGCTGCTGGCAGCCCTTGGATCTGAGATCGAACGGCCGCATGCTAAGTTGCTGAAAATTTGCAGAATAACCCTCCAGGATAGGATATTCACCCATAGGTCTAGAATCACGCCATGCAACCGTTCGATCTCAGAACCAAGGGCTCTCAGAAGCTCGTATCATGGGAGAATGGAAAGCTTCGTATCACCTGTAATTTTCCCGACGCTTGACATGACATCGAAAGCCATTTAATTGGGCGTCGAGTAGACATGACATCTAATTGGGCCCCCATAGTACTGCGCATGAATCCATTTATCCACCAGGCAAGCCACTACACTGCCATTCGCACGCCCCCCCCCCACTCGACACTTTTACAATCGATAAACCGCTCCTAGTCATCCCGTCCTTTCACATTACGGCAGTTCCACTAATACTAACCATCCTCCCAAATCCATGGCATCCCAAATCTCCATGATCGGCGGTGAGTACAAGGTTAGAACCATCCCCAGCGATGAGTTCGACGTCATCTACACCCGTCCTTCCGCAACGGTGAAAGAATGCCTTGCTCGCTTCAAACGCATGTTCGAAAACTCAAATGATGAGTGGGTCGCTGGGCTAGATGTTGAGTACACCACAGTCCTGGGAAGCGGGAAGAAACTAAAGGAGGCAGAGAAGAAGAAGCCCACCGTGATCCAGGTTTGCGTGCATGACTTATGCTTGGTCTACCACATATGCCATGCCGACGTTGAGTGCGAGGAATTTAAGAAGTTCCTCAAGGGCGGCCGAGTCAAATTCGTTACTGTAGACTTTACGAACGACAAGGAAATCCTGGGTCGGATAGGCCTCGTTGTAGGCGACCCCTTCGACCTCTAGAAGGAAGGGCTGGTGCCCTCCCTTGATCAGCCTTCAATGCTGACCCTGGCAGGAGCCATGGTTCATCCTTCATACGGTAAACTAGAGAAACCTCCTTACACATTTCATCGTCATGCATGGCAGTGGAATGTACTAGATATGGACCACATCCACTACGCTGCAATGGATGGCTACCTTTTTTCAATATCTACAAGGGTTGGATGAAGAGCAAGAGCTAAGTGTGCGGTTCAAGCACAAAAGTATCACCCAAGTGGAGGAGGGACAAGGACGAAGTCGAGGACGTGGACGAGGACTCCAAGTAAGGTGGCAGTGTCGTTGCTCATGGTGGTTCTAATGCAGTGTCTACCGGATTAGTTGCTTAGTTTAATTTCTGGTGTGCTAAGTTTTATTTGAGGGGTGTGTTGTGCTGAGCCCCCAGCAGAGCTATGTTATGTTTCTTCTCATTATATTTCGTACATTTCATCTTTTAGTTGGTATAGTACTACCACTCGTTTCTTGACATTATATACGTACAATATATATGGCCAACATCATATAGCCAGCAGTTTAGTTGTCAAAGAATTTCAGGGTGCTTAGTTTTGTCAAAGAATTCCAGGGTGCTTAGTTTTATTTGAGGGGTGTGTTGTGCTGGACACCATTAACTTATCATCGTGAGAATCAGCTTATTTTTGTCATGTAACATGGTCAACGGGGTTTGACGTGAAAATAACAATGTTTAATGCCATTTCTGAGCAAACATCTAACTTAACGATGGCATTTTTTAGATATCTAATTGCATTTTTGAGCAGGCATCTCACGGATCGATGGCATTTTTTGAGTAGTTGTAACTTCTAATGGCAAAACTGAGTAGTGATACACAACTAGTGCCATAAATAATAAGAACCCAAGAATTAAATAGGGCTAATTTCTTTATTTCTTTATACCTTTGTGTGTGAAACAATATACGCTGCCTACCGCCAGTTTTTCTTTACAGAGGCAACATAGAACTATATGAGTGCCCTGTTAAATTTTGGAATTATTCTGGGTTCGTTTGGCCTTTTTTATACATTAATTGAGTTTCTGGTCATTTAATGTGCATAATTCAAATTTGAACTACAAGCACATGCTCCCGCGCACCAAAGTTGACTGAAAAATCACATGTGTGTCCTCGGGTGAATTTCTAGGTCCCATGCAAGAAATGGGAATGAAATTCAAACATCTGGGCATCGTGGTTCGGCCGAGAACATTGAGAAGCTTGGTTTTAAAATTCTTGTAAATCCAAAACACGCCTGGAAATCATGAAACTTGGCATGGTGTCATGTCATGGTACTACCATGCTGTGGTAAAAAATGCAGAATAGGAACAAGTTTTGGTATAAGTTTCTTGCAAACCGGAGCTTCTCTCAAGAAGGCTCGTGGTTCTGAGAGGGAACGTGTCACCTTTGTGTGCATAATTCAAATTTTAAATACAAGCACATGCTCCAGTTCACCAAAGCTGGTTGAAAAATCACATGTGTGTCCTCGGGTAAATTTCTAGGTCCCATGCCAGAAATGGGAATGAAATTCAAACATCTGGGCATCATGGCTCAGCTGGAAACATTGAGAAACTTGGTTTTTTAATTCCTGTAAATCCGAAACACGCATGAAAATCATGAAACTTGGCTTGGTGCCATGACATGGCACCAACATGCTGTGGTAATTTTGCAATCTGATTTGCGAAGGCGCACACATTAACAATCAACAAAGTCATTTTGGAACAAGTGTTGTCACGTTACAATTGGAAACACAAGTATTATTGAAACCCTGGGCGTTCTATTTAACATTTACGTGCCGCCACACGTCCCCTTTTTTTATTACCTAGGAGGCGCCGTGCAGGGTAGCTATTTGAGTACGGGAGGCGTGTGATCAGACCCCTGCGCGTGCTTATCGGGAGGAGAGCCCTTTCACCTCCATCTGACGTCCACCTCTGTCCCAAGGTACCATTAATGGCGCCCGAGCCTCTGTTTAATGGCGTGGCAATGTCTCACTCGACTGAGATTTAAGAGAAAAAAGAAAATCTGAAAAGAAAATTTTGCACGGATCTTGATGTAAGATCCGACGGACCTATATAGCATCTACTGCGACTTATAGCAAGACTGATGAATATATATAAGGACGACGAGAGTGGATAATAATTGTCTTACATAATTAGGAAGATAATTTAAAAAGCCACATGCGGCTACGCCCGAAATACACAAGGGCAAAAGAAGAAGGAAGACGCATACAACGATCTGGCTCACTGATCTCTACTTTCTTTATGCGCAGCAGGTCGCGGACACTAGTTCTTGCGGCGGGCGATGATCTCTTTCATCAGTTTCATGTCCTTAATACGCTGCTTGGCAGCATCCATGGATTCCTCCACCAGCATGTTGCGCTCGATGCGGAGCATGGCATTCTCGTCCATAAGTTTCTTGATGATGACGCCCGTCCTCTGCAACACGACAGCGGTCTCCTCCTCCTACTTCGCCCTTCCGGCGATCTTCGCCCTCACCAGGTCGCGCTCGCCCCGGAGCTTCGCATTGCCCTCCCCGAGTTACCGGATGACGCCGGTAGCCTCGTCCTGCATCCTCGCCTAGCCGGAGATCTGGTCCATCTGGCTATGGACTATCGCATGCATGCGCCTGTAAGAGTCCTCGCCTGCCCGCGAGAAATTTTCCCAGGCCGCCACGGCGCGGCGGGACCTCCGTGCTGCTTCGGTGGCGCGACGGGACATCTCTGCTGCTTCCGCGGCGTGGCCGGACCAGTCTGCTACATCGACGGCGCGGTGGGACCTCCATGCTGCTTCGGCGGCACGGCGGGACCTCTGTGCTGTTACTGCTGCGCGGCTGGACATGTTGGCTGCTTTCGCGGCAAGGCGGGACATCTCTCGTGCTTCCTCTTCCATGCTCACCTCTCCCTGGTGGAAATCTCTCGACCCAGAACTCACGCTTGCTATGGCTTGATTGTTTCTTGTGGATGAGGAGTTGAGGAGGAATGTGCAGTCATCTTAGCATAGTAGTATTTATAACCGAGTACTACTAATACGCTCCTAAGTGGGAAACCGTTTAGGTTGTGATCGGTGTGAACAGGTTTGCAATTAAATATAGCATGGTAGTAGTAGTAATTTGGAATGTGACGAGACGCGCTCAAGATTTATTGACAGTTCTAGTTTCGAAGTGCGGCACTATTCCCGGATGGCGTAACGTCGGCACGTTTTCTCGGTCGTGGTGTAGCATATGCCATGGTACTACTAGTTCTTTTTCTACTGCTGTGTACGTGCAAAAACTGGCACCGTCGGATACATATCTTACGCTTGGCGTTCGACAGGAATAGCCTCGTGGCGAGCTATAGACTAGTCTTTTTTTAGACGCATTACACCTATCTCTCGGGACTTCTCGCATGCACCATCACTGCTCCCTAGGCCGATGCCACCCACATACAGTTGTACTCTGAGAAGAGGTGCACGCACGCACTCGTCCTCTCTCACACACGCATCTGTAACTACAAATTGTAGTGTTCTCAACCATTCGATTGGCTCTATCATAGGTTTCACGTTGCTCCGTGGCCTTGAGATTGAGATGTCTTAAACGCGGAGGCTAAGATGGAGGCGCGAGGTTTTGGTTAATGTGCGGGCCGCACACGGCACCAACACGACACGAGCTTCGTCTGCCTGGTGCGCATGCAGTCGGGTGAGTTGTCCAAGTATAGACACAACCAAGACCTCGTTGGTATCCGCGCCTCGACTTTGGCTGGTCATAGTGGAGAGTAACATAGACCAGTTACTAGTCTATGTTACTAGTACCTTCATAGTGGGTAGTGTCATATACGTAGTAGTATATGCATAGTTTTGCTCCATGGCGCAATCCATCGATACTACTACTGTACAAATGTATACATTTTTTAAAAGGCTAGAGTGCGGGGCAGTCTAGCTTGGTCCCTTTCACGAGAGGCGAGGGCCTTTGTGATTTGACGGCTCATTACTACTGGAAGGCGGGGCCTTGTGATTTGACTGCTCATATAAATGTGTCGACGACCTGAGGAGGAGCAAAGAACCGTCCGGTATACTCAAGTTTTCCACTGGAGTACGACGAAGGAGCACGAAACACGGCAGCCCAGTGCCATATCCTCTACTCTCTACTCTTATTATATATTACTAGCAAGAGGCATTGTTCTATTGGCGATAAAGAATGATCTAATTTGCTAGTCATCTCATTTTTAGCATTGTTCTATTCATGCCTCGCGGAGAAGGTGACACGTGCGGCGAAACACCCGAAGCAAAATAAGAAACACAGGAGCAAAAGAAGAAGGAGGATTATCACCCCAAAAAAGAAGGAAGACGCACACACAAGTCTGGGGCGCTGCTCTCACTACATGAAGGGTTGCTGGCCGTGGAGTCGTAACTGCTTCTTCATCGCCTTCACGACCTCCATCTCCTTGTGTGTCTCCTCCGCCATCTTCATCATTGTGTTCATGACGCGGGATTTCTCGATGCGAGCCTTCATCATCTGTTCCACGGCCGCATTACGTACCTTGACAGCAACCGGGTGCTCGATGCGGAACTTCGCCAACTCCTCCTTTTGTTCCATGACGAGGGCCTGCAACATCTTCATCGAGGAACTACTATTCTCATGCAGCTTCTTCCAGCCGGCGTTCTCCTCCTTCAGCAGGTCGAGCTCATGGCAGAGCTTCGCGTTGTCCTCCTGAAGTTGCAGGATTTCGCCGGTCGCCTTCTTCTCTGAGGCAATGCTCTTCTTCAGCAGCATCACCAAGCTGGCGGTCAACTCCCCCTGCTCATTGAGCTCAGCGGGCATGTCGTCGAGGCTCTCCTTCAGCAGCTCCACCAAGCCGTGGATGAACTCCTTCTGCTTATTGAGGTGCTTATTGAGCTGATCGGGCATGCCGTTAAGGGATAACGACTCCAGCGCCGCCAGCTCGGCATGTTTGCCTCCGCGTCTAGGGCGCTCTTGGGAGCCATTGCTTGCCCGTGAGAGATCTTTCGAGGTCTCTGCGTGGCGGCGAGCCCTTTTTTCCGCAGCCTTGGTTGCAGCTCCCTTGTTACGAGTAGTTCTCGACCTAGAGCTCTGCACACCGGCCATGGCAAGGACAGACGAAGAAGCAGGACTTATGAGGAGGAAGGTAGAGTAATTTTCGGTTAGGTAGTTCCCCTTTTTATAGCCTAAGTACTAGCACTAGTACTAAAACCTGCATAGTGGGAACATGTTCAGGTTTGTTACGTACTGGTAGGTGTGAGCAGGCTTGCACTTAATTGTAGCACTAGTACTTTCAAATGTAATGGGAACAAGGTAAAGATTAATTAATGGTTTTTGGTTTCGAGGCCCGAAACGGCTCCCGATGAGTTTAGTGGAACATAAATTTCAAGTAGACTGCACTCCTCAGATGCGTAAATATTATGTTACTGTCAAAAATTGGCACAAAATACGAAGGAGACCAATGGAAGTACTACTAGCAACCCATGATTTAACTACTCGCAAGCGCGCAGTGGAGTAGTAATGTCTTTCTTCCGCCCTCACGTCCACTCAATTTGCATGCGCTGTATTAATTGACCATCAATGAAGTGAAGGACTTTACACGCGTCAAATTATCACATGGGGTGGATCTTGGTACAAAATTGCGTCCGCCCGTGTACCCGCGTGTGCGTGCGAGGGAATAAGTGTGTGCGTGGCGTGCGTGCACATCTTCGCTTCGTGCATGTACCGCCAGTGCGGCTCAGGGAGCACGAGTACATTCTTCTGGAACCAGCAGCACGTCACTGTGATCAATCCACACAAGGATGTCGCGACAACGCCTCTACATGTTCCACGTGCCCACATGGCTTCATGAACTATAAGATAGACATTGTGTAGCGTGCCATTGTGTTTTGCACATACTCGAAGTACTAGTAAGGTACACGTGCATTGCACGTGTCAGATTTTGCAACCAAATTATGAATAAATACCACACTGTAGCATGTAAGCTCTGAGTCATATATGCCTGATGTAGACCTTCGTTTAATTCTTATAGTTCATCTCATTCAAAATCAATTAGTTTTTATAAAAAACCTAGGGCCTCTTTGATTCGTAGGATTTCCAAAACGCGGGAATAGGAAGAACATGGGATTAGAGTGGAATGTCGTCTTGAATCCTACAGGATGGTACGAGTGTTTGATTGTGCATAGAAAAAACGCAGAATTCTTTCAAAGAGGTTTGAGTGGATGGGATGTTTCCTATGAAATCTAGTGCAAATGAATCATATGGAAAAATTCCTATGGTTTACAATCCTACGAATCAAACAACCAAGATAGGAAAAATTCCTAAGGATTAGAATCCTCCAAAATTCCTTCGAGAATCCTTTGAATCAAAGAAGCCCTTAATCTAATTTATGATTCATGGAATTGTGCGTTGTAAAGCATAAAGTACAAACAAAGAATGGCAATTCAACTAGAAAAAAGTTTGGGCAGTTACGATACGGAAGATTCTAGAACAAAGGAGAACCACTTTTGTTTTGAGATTTGTGCATTATGCTTAAGTTCAACCATGGAGTCTACTAGATTGTACATGTGGCAAAATCCGGTGGGGGCTAGAAGATGGTGCGAGGGGCCGAGTGGAGGGAGACTATGAAGGAGTGCACAACTACGAGATCGATATTTAGAGAGAGGGGGCGAGAACGTGCGCTGTTGCACGCAGTGGCGGAGCCATGAAAAATGTCCCATGAGCTAGGGGGCCAAGCATTGCTAATCCTTTACGAGGAGGGCCAATTCATCAACTTAAACCATTTTTACCAGCAATTGTCTAATGATCACATTCATATTAGCCTCGATATATAGTGATGTTAGGGGGGCAGGGCCCTTGCTGCCCCCTGTCTTGGCGATTGTGCGCGCGTCTGAGAGATGAAGCGGAAGGCATGGATGATGAGAGGGGGGCGTTGGATATATAATTAATGTGGGTGTATTAGCTATATATGTAATCCTATATAGAGAGGTATAGATTGATCGATGTGGACGTCGGAAAGAGGGTGAGACATCACTAGATATATAGATTGATCGGTTTATGTGGAAAACTACGAAAGACCTAGCTATACACACACACACACATAGAGGAACATCGATCGTTGCACATGCACGTCAGAGATAAAGAATGTCCGATATGATGGAGAGGGGGATGTGTGTGTGTGTGTGTGCCTTCATGGGAGACCGACCTGAAGAAAAAGATTGCATGTGTGCGATGGATAATGCCGACTGGTAGTGTGTGTGCATGCATGCACGACAGAAAGTTAGTGGTACAATTATAAAGAGAAGACCAATGTGTGGGTGTAAAAGACTAGGTGAGGTCATAATCAATGTAAAGTTGAATTCAAATATTTGAATAAGAGATCATGATGTTTGAAACCCATGCATCCATGAATATAACGGAGATCCGCGCGGTGTGGTTTGGAAACGAGCATGTTGCAATGTATACACATTGAAAAGGTCAGATTGGTTTGAATTTGAGATACCGATGACAGACATCGTTTGGCCACATTGCATCCGTGCAGGGACAAACTATTCTAATTGGAGATGATGGGTGGCTTTCGCATCACATATCTATATCTATACCCCTATATATATATTATATTTTATATTTTTATATATAGTGTGCGGATAACTTTAACTTTGAAAGATGGTCGTTGGATGAGGCCAATCCGATGGTGTAGAGCTGGCAAATTTGAGCACTACTGGCCGTTGGATATCATCTAGATTCCACCAGATTTTGCCACATGTACAATCTAGAAGACTCTATGGTTGAACTTGAGCATAATGCACAAACCTCAAAACACAAGCACTTCTTCTTTGTTCTAGAATCTTCCGTATCAGAATTGCCCAAATGTTTTTCTACATGATTTGTTTTTACTTTATGCCTTACAACGCACAATTCCATGAATCTTAAAATAGATTAGCTTTCTTATAAAAACTAGATGATTTTGAATGAAATGAACTATAAGAATTAAACGAACATCTACATCATGCATATATGACTCAAAGCTTACATGCTATAATGTGGTATTTATTCATAATTTGGTTGCCAAATCTCATGCGTGCAATGCACGTGTACCTTACTAGTCTAAATGGTGTTTGTGTGTGTGTTGTGCATGTTAAACACATTGTACGTAGTATATCATACTAGTCTAAATTGTATTTTTTTTCTTTCGGGTACACGTTAAGATTGTTCTCCCAAAATTTCAAGCCGCGCCTTGTTATGCCGAAATTTCAAGCTAGCGTCTCTGTCTATCGTGCTGCGAAACTCCCGCCTCTTCAACCCGTGACTTGTTAGCCCGAAATATTTAAGATATATCTTTGTCTCGTTGTGCTCCGACGACTCCCTCCATCTCAACCCGCGCCTTGCTATTCCAAAATTACAATGCGCGCGAAAACTCCCACCTCCTGTGAAATCCCGACACGCGAAATGCCCGTGATACCCCTGAACCGAAAGAACCGCCTCAAATCGGTGGGGTACTTTCGTAACTTACCCCACATTTCGGACAAGCGCGTCCCTAAGCCATGGTTCCCCACTCCCATCCCATCCGCCCACCCATTCGTACACCGAGGCCGGGAAAACCCGTGAAGCCCCACACCCTCCTCCGTCCGCCACCCAGCCGGAGCCTCTTCCCCGACGACGTCGTCCACAGCAACACCTCGACGTCCCTCATCCACCGTACCGGATGAGGATCCGTCATCGATCTGGTCGTCCCGTCGGTTCAGCCACCCCGTCCTCCACCTCCAAGGAGCTGCCCCGACGTTCCCCTCGTCTTTCGCGCCACCTCCATTCCCACATCGCCGTCTTCACCTACACCACCGGAAGAGCATCAGCATCACCGTTTCCTCGGATGAAGCTGCGGCCTAATCAGCGCCACCAAAGAGGTTGTACACTAATCGCCGCAATTTCATCTTGATTTGATCTCACGGTGCTGCCGGCGCTCGGTCCCGAGCCGACACGGCGCGGATCCATCCACTGCAGCGTCGCCAGCCACTTCCTCCACGGCGTCGCTCCCTCGACGGCGACGTCCACATCGGTAGGAGTTGCTGCTGCTTTAGCTCTCACTCGCGCTGCTGCTCTGCTCTTGCTCTCGGTCCCCTGCCTGGTCTGCTCTTGCTCTTGCTCTTGCTCGCGCTGCTGCTCTCGCTCTTGCTCTCGCTCTTGCTCTTGCTTGCGATGCCGCTCCGATTTAGCTACACTTCAGTCGACTGAATCGACTTTTGGGTCAGTCGATTTTCAGGGGGTGGGGGACTCGCCGGAGTTAAGGAAGAACCAGCCGCAGCGGGGAGGGGGGCTCGCCGGAGAAGTACCCCACTATCTATCTTAGCGTTTAGGGTTGGGGTGGTGGTCGCCGGCGGTGGTGGGGCGGTGGCGTGGGGATCGCCGGAGAAAAAGCTCGGCACGGGAGGGCCTAGAGGGATGGCCGGGGCGGCGGCGGGCCGGCGGTGGGGAGTGTTTTCGGGGCGGGCGGGGTGGCTGTTTGGCAGGTGGTGGCTGGCGGCTCAGGGGGGTGGAGGTTGAAGATGAACTGCAGGCCCTTGATTTCGTATCCAACGGCTGCAAAATCGACTGACTAGAGATGAAAAAGTTAGTCGACTGACATATAGCCTCACCTCTAGTGCGTTCAGTTTCGACAGTAAAATTTAGCTTCGACAGCAAAATTCAGTTTCGACAGTTAAGTTCAGTTTCGACAGTTAAATTCAGTTTCGACAGTTAAGTTCAGAGATGAGCGCATGATGTATACATCTAGCACTTTGTGGTTATGTATTTTACGTCATCTATTGGAGATGCTATTAGAATTCCACTCAGGTTAACATTGTCTCTCTTGCCCTGCTTCAGCCTCGGCGTCGTACAACTCACCGGAGCTGCTCCAACGACAAAACCATCCATCACAGCGGAGCAGTACCTCGGGCTCCATCTCCAGACGCCTAAGATCTTCTTCCCCTCCTCTGACAGCCAACTCATCCGGAGCATCCTCTCCGGCCAACCCAATCACGCTGAGATCGACATGGCTTCGCCAAAGAGGTTGTACACTTGTTGCATATCTTTTTTACTCTACATGTTATATATATTGTCCACTGAGCACATAGAGTAACGGAAAATATGATTATTTTATCCTACTATATGACAAGCAGTGAGGTACCATGCAACTTAGCTATCCGTGATGGACTCTCTTGAACGCCATCATTATTTATCTCTGCGTGTTTGAGCTGTGCATTTGTCGATGGCCCTGGGAGTTGAGCTAGTAGGGCAGTGGCCTGGGTCCAAAGTAATAGAACTAGCACAAAAACATTTTTTAGTGTAGGCTTTTCCTTGCTCAAGCCTGCCTACTGGAATCGCCGGTGCTTGAAAGGAAAAGTGAATGAAAAACATAGGAATTGGAAAGTTTCGTATGGTACTACTTTTCATGAATTTGGTGCAAAGGAATGGAGCAAAGGAAAACTGTAGGATTTGTTCCTTTAGTGTCTCCTTGAAATAAAAACCGTAGGAATTTTAATTTCCACTTGTCCTCCTTTTCAAATTCCTATTCATGAAGCACAAGAGTAAGAGATAGTAGCATAATAGCATTATAACCGTACATTTTTCTTGTGGTTTGACTTAATCTCACCATGCTTCTTTGCATCCTGTGATCTTCCAATTCTTGTGAACCAAACACCCAGATTGGCAGAAATCCTATGTTTTTAAATTCTCTGTTTTGCACGTGCATTCCTATCCTATTCCTGTCTATTTCCTATCCCTGCATTGTTAGAATCCTCAAATTCAAACAAGCCCTTACACAATTACTTCTATTACAGATATGTTTCAAAGAAAACCTTGTGTGATTTGTCCTGCTCCTGCGGTGCTGTGTTCCACCCCAGCTCAGCTGCTCCAACGACGGAAGGGTTCACCACAGCAGGGATCCGCTCTCCAGACTGTCTTTCGCCGCCTCAAATCTTCTTCCCCGCCGCCGGCAGCCACGACAACTGCATTACCATTATCAACTGAGCAGATGACCTTGAGGACTACACGCAAGAGAGGTCGCACTCTTCCGTGTCTGCTTACGTTATGCATCGCTTAAGATGATGACATGCTACTATATCGTCATGTTCACCTATTAGACTCCGAGTCAGGTCCAAACTTATGCTGAAACTTGAGTTTTTAAATGGTTGTGGGGTACATATTGGGGCAGCAATCAGTACTATCTGTCTACTATCTGGTTAATCTCGGGTGTCTACTATGAGTTTCATGTTGGGTGGAAACAAACATTAAAGGAGCCATTATCTGTATTTTTTAACTAAAGCTATTATCTGCCTGCTATCATTGGTTTTGGGTCTATCCACAGTTTGCTACCATCACTCTGGATTTGTGCATGCACTCCTTACATAATCTCACTATGTTTTATTCCTATGCATGTCAGTTATTGTACACAATGGAACTGAACATGTAGAGCAAAAGAGACGAGCCTTGCGTGGCAATAAAATTTCATGCGGACGTTGCTCCATGGTGGGTGCAAAGGCAGCCCCCCCTCCACCCATTTCGGATCGTAATCAAGAGGAAGATAACAATTCTGAGGGGGATTCAGAAGCAGAAGACCACTCCTATTTACCCCATGAGGTCTTCGCTCTAACTTGGCATGCTGATGTTGGTTATATCATGCATATGGTGCCTTGCATTGCTTAATTTATACATCAAATATGTCAACTGCTTAGTTTAGACATGCTTTGTGTGAATGCCATTTGTTTAGTTTATTCATCGTTTATGTGAATTATGCAATGCCATCTTGTTTAGCCAGGCATCATATCTGTGAATTTTGCAATGCCATCCTGCTTAGCCAGTCATCTTATATGTGAATTATATCAGGCCATCCTTTTTTTCGTTACATATTACATTTGTCAACAATGTTAGTACATTCAACTACTCTTCGTGTGCATCAGCCATTTGACACGATGATGGAAAATTCTGGAGTGAAGACAAGGTCTTCAGAGCAGACTATGCTATCTGACGAAGCGCATATCTCGTTGGTTACGGATAGCTCCTCAGAGGAGGATTCAGAGACAGATGACCGGTCCTATTTCCCCCCGAGGTGTATGCTCTAATTAACTTGGCAGGGTTATGTTTCTCATATCGTGCGTATGGTGTCTTGCCTTGCGATGTCATTTGATTAGTTTAGACATGCTTTGTGTGAATGTCACCTGTTTAGTGTCTAATTACCATATATGTGAATTATGCATTGCCATCTTGTTGCAAGACATTATATATGTGAATTATGCAATGCTATCTTGTTGCAAAGGCATTATATATGTGAATTATGCAATGCCATGTTGTTGAGCCAATCATCATGTATGTGAATTATATCATGCTATCATTTTTTGTATTACGTGTTCCATTTGTCGACAACATTTGTATATTCAACTACTCTTCCTGTGCATCAGCCATTTGAAGCGGTGATGGAAGTATCTCGAGTGAAAATAAGGTATTCAAAGCAGACAATGCTACCTGCTGAAGCAGACATCTTGCTGGATACAGAGAGCTCCTCAGAGGAGGATTCAGAGACTGATGACCAGTCCTATTTCCCCCCTGAGGTCTATGCTCAAACTTGGCAGGGTTATATTACCCATGTCATGCATGTTGTCTTCCATTGCTTAGTTTTTACATCATATATGGATTGCCATCTACTTACTTGCTTACTATATAAATCATATATTTGAATTATATCATGCCATCATGTTTACATACACAACATCTATCTGAATTATGGCATGGCAACCCATTTAATAAAGACATCATATAGTTATATCATCTCATCCTGTTTAGTGTTTACAGTCATCATATTTTGGATTATGTCATTCTATCCGGGAATTATATCATGCTATCATGTTTCCATAGGTGGCATGTATGTGAATTATGGCATGCCAACCTATTTAATAAACACATTATATAGTTATATCATGTCATCCTGTTTACATAGTCATCATATTTTGAACTATGTCTTTCCATCTTTTTTAGTTAGCCATCATAATGTGAAATTGTATCATGCTATCCTGTTTAGTTAGCCATCATATATGTGAAATTGTGTCATGCTATCCTGTTTGGTTAGACAACATAAATGTGAATTATTTCATGCCCTCTTTTATTCCCCACTATCCATTGCACCTGTCTATCATACAATGTTTGTACATTCAATTACTTTTCTTGTTTATCAGCCATTTGAATTGGAGAGGGTGATGGCAGTATCTAAGGGAGTAACAACACGGTCTTCGGAAAAGATAGTGTTACCAGTTGATGCAGATAGAACCACGGTTGTACTTGCCCAAGAACCAGCCCCACCACACATAACCCAGACTCTCGCAGATTGTACCCCTACCCAGTTGGACAGAGAACCAGCTACACCCCTTCTGACCCCAACCCTAGCAGATAGTAACCCAGTTCCAGTTGACACGGCACCGTCTCCACCACAGAGCACCCAAACACGAGCAGTTAGTAAGGGAACTGCAGTGCCCAAAGCACGAGAACCACCACTCCGAATCCCAACTCAACACTTAAAGGAGAAGAAGAATTGTTCTCAGGTCAGGTTCTGTAGCTATGGTTCATACTCCTTTGCTCTTGCATCACTGTATTTACTCAGACCAACTATTTTCAAATCTGAAGGATGGAATTGAAACTCCAATGGCGCAACAGGTATGTTTTAAACTTGTTTCTTTAACTGGTTTGCTGTTGTAACTTGCTCTATATTGATTTCAGTTTCAATTGAATAAACAGTTATGTTCTCATTTCATGCACATTACAAGTGTCTCTATAGTTTCCCACACTTATATTCTGTCTATTCTGCTTTGTCTTGAACAAATATTATTTGAACTGTGTCTCTATCTTGATTTGGCAACAAAAACTAGAATGATATAGACCATAAAGTGACCATGGTACATAGATATATGTTTGTTTCATGATGTTATCCTGTGCACTTTACTACTGAATTGATTTACCAAAATGAGTTTCATATACAACATGGTAAACCTGTGATGTGTCTGCTTGTTTCTCTTTTAGAATGCGGACAAAATATTGGAGAACAGTACCCCATTATGCAATGGTGAAGGAAGTAATGCAGATAAGGTTCACGATAGTGAGACATCCCTGTTGGTCTCCAAGAAAGCTGATAAAAACTACCTTGACAACAGTGAGAGAACCCAGAAGTCCTGTCTTGATGTAGCGTTCGAGTTACTGGCCACTACCGCTGGCACAAGCTCTTCGAACTCGCTGCCCGAATTAGTTCATCTTCTTGAGTCTCAGCTTCAAGTTGAAATACATCGATCAGATGTGTTGCGACAGGAAGCTAAAGGACTGAGGAAGTCCCTGCAGAATTCAGATGCATACTTTCTGGTGCAACAGCAAGTGCTGGAGGATTTAAGCGCCAAACAAGAGAAAGTTAAAGCTTGCTAAGCATCTTGCCAGCATTATGGGTACCCAGGATATTGTTTCTTGAGATCTTCTGAAGTGGTTTCAGTTCTGGACATGTTTTGCTGCGGCGTTAATTTTCACTGGTCGCCAACTTTGACAACTAGTGTATATGATATGCTGCTTTGTTCCCTATATTTGCACTGGTGGCGAACTTTGATGCCCAGAGGATGTAATATGTGTAATAGCCGTGATAGCCTAGCGTAAGTTGCTTGCTTATTTATTTCCTTGTTGTCTTGTTTATTTGTTTGCTTGTAGTCAGTGTTGTTCTTTTTCCGCGGTTTGCTAGTGGCCGCAATAACCTTTTTTTAAACTAGGCCACAATAACCATGGGCTACATATTTACTGTAGTGACACTAGGCCTTCTACGGGCCGTAGAAACAATGGGCCTTCTACGGGGCGTAGAAACAATGGGCCTTCTACGGGCCGTATCATCAATGGGCCTTCTACGGGCCGTATTATCAATGGGCCTTCTACGGGCCGTATGATCGATTGCCCAAACATGGGCCAATAACATACCGCTTTATGGTCGTAAACGGGCTAGAGTTGGAATCGTCCGTTCATGGGCCGACCATAATGGGCTGTCGTTAATCGGCCGTATTTGATGACGCTATGAAAATGACCCAACGTGTTAACGGGCCACAAACGGGCCGACTGTAAGCACGGGCTGAATTTGGCCCACAAGCAGAAAATGACAGCAACGGGCCGTAAGTAACCGAATGCTGGAAATGAGCCCAAGAATAAATGGGCCCTGAGAAGGCCGAAAGATAACATGGGATGGAAACGGCCCAACGGAATAATGGGCCGTTAATGGGTATAAAGTGATACACTGTTCATTACAGGCCAGTTTTACCACGGGCCGTTAACGGGCCGAGGGTTACTAAGGGCCTCAGATGGGCTAAAAGACGTCATGGGCCATACATGGGCCGGAAGTTAAAACAGGCTGGAATCATATTGGACGGCCCAGATGACGCTACTGGGCCTAATTCGGATAGGCCGTAAACGGGCCCTGGGTAAGCGGGTTGTAAAAGGGCTATATGCGAACAGGCCGTTAACAGGCTTGCCGTGGGCCGGCCCGCCACCTTTTGACCAAGTCAAACGGGCCCGCCTTTTCACAGGAATGGGCCTCTGTTGGGTCATGCCACGTGTCGACGTATCATAGGCGCCTCCTGTCCAATGAGTGGATGACATCTGTCCCAACGGTGAGCGGACATGTGTTTCCTCCAGCCAATGATGATTTTACACGTGGAAAATCCCCATTGGTCAGGGCTGTTAACGGGTTATCGGATCCAAAACCGGACCTGATAGCTTAACGGCGTTCCGTTACGGTGGATGCCACGTGTCGATCACCCCTGACGAAAGCACTTCTGTGACGCGCGATTTATCGTCATGGAAGTGGACACTTCCGTGATGATAATTTTGGTAATGTCATGGAACACTTCTACGACAACACGGGTATGACTATCTTGATTCTGTCATAAATTTGTCATGGATGTACATGCATGACAAAAAACGCGACCTACTGTGACAAACACGTATCATCACGGAAGTGTCTTTTTTTTGTAGTGATTCCTCCCAAGGCGCGCCATAGAGGGTCGGCCCTCCCCCTCCTCCACTCCTTTATATACGGGGGAGAGGGGCACCCCATATACACACAAGTTCATAGTTGTATTAGCCGTGTGCGGTGCCCCCTCCACAGATTCCACCTCGGTCATATCGTCGTAGTGCTTAGGCGAAGCCCTGCGTCGGTAACTTCATCATCACCGTCATCACGACGTCGTGCTGACGAAGCTCTCCCTTGATACTCAGCTGGATCGAGAGTTCGTGGGACGTCACCGAGCCGAATGTGTGCAGATCGCGGAGGTGCCGTACTTTCGGTACTAGGATCGGTTGGATCGTGAAGACGTACGACTACATCAACCGCGTTGTCATAACGCTTCCGCTTACGGTCTACGAGGGTATGTGGACTATACTCTCCCCTCTCGTTGCTATGCATCACCATGATAGATCTTGCGTGTGCGTAGGATTTTTTTAGAAATTACTGCGTTCCCCAACATCCGATACGTGACCCTTCCTAAAAAGATGATGGATTGTAGTTGCAAAGTTGAGTGAGAATATAGTTTGTTGGTTTTTAATAGAGTTTTTGCTTTATGCTTCAATAGTGTGATGAATTGTCACTTATTCATGAGAAGTCTATGATAAAAGTTCTATGATAAAAGCCTTATGTTTAATTTTGTTGCTGTTATAATAATGAACATGATGCTTCTACGTCGTATTTTGTTTTTATCGACACCTCTCTCAAAGCATGTGGACATTTTTTCGATTTCGGTTTTCGCTTGAGGACAAGCGAGGTCTAAGCTTGGGGGAGTTCATACGTCCATTTCGCATCATGTTTTCTTACTGTTATTTATAATGTTTTTATCCATAATAATGCTTTTTGGAGTAATTCTAATGCCTTTTCTCTCATAATATGCAAGGTATACACACAGAGGGAAAATTTCAGCAGCTGGAAATCTGGACCTGGAAAAGCTACATCAGGCCACCTATTCTGCACAACTCCAAACAAGCTAAAACTTCACAGAGAATTTTTATGGAATATTTTAGGAATATTGGAGCAAATAACTACCAGAGGGGGCCCACCAGGTGGGCACAACCCACCTGGGTGCACCAGCGAGCCCAGGCGCGCCCTGGTGGGTTGTGCTCACCCAGGCCCACCTCCGGTGCCCATCTTCTGGTATATAGGTCATTTTGACCTAGAAAAAATAAGGAGAGGACTTTCTGGATGGAGCGCCACCGTCTCGAGGCGGAATTTGGGCAGGAGCACTTACGCCCTCCGGCTGAGCGATTCTGCTGGGGGACCTTCCCTCCCGGAGGGGGAAATCATCATCACCAACAACTCTTCCATCTTGGGGAGGGCAATCTCCATCAACATCTTCAACAACAGCATCTCATATCAAACCCTAGTTCATCTCTTGTGTTCAATCTTGTCACCGGAACTATAGATTGGTGCTTGTTGGTGACTAGTAGTGTTGATTACATCTTGTAGTTGATTACTATATGGTTTATTTGGTGGAAGATTATATGTTCAGATCCAATATGCTATTTAATACCCCTCTGATCTTGAGCATGATTATCATTTGTGAGTAGTTACTTTTGTTCTTGAGGTCACGGGAGAAATCATGTTGCAAGTAATCATGTGAACTTGATATGTGTTCGATATTTTGATAGTATGTATGTTGTGATTCCCTTAGTGGTGTCATGTGAACGTCGACTACATGACACTTCACCATATTTGGGCCTAAGGGAATGCATTGTGGAGTAGCAATTAGACGATGGTTTGCGAGAGTGACAAAAGCTTAAACCCCAGTTTATGCGATATTCCGTAAGGGACCGATTGGATCCAAAAGTTTAATGCTATGGTTAGAATTTATTCTTAATACTTTTCTCTAGTTGCGGATGCTTGCGAGAGGGTTAATCATAAGTAGGAGGTTTGTTCAAGTAAGAACAACACCTAAGCACCGGTCCACCCACATACCAAATTATCGAAGTAGCAAACACAAATTGAACCAACATGGTGAAAGTGACTAGATGGAAATCCCGTGTACCCTCAAGAACGCTTTGCTTATCATAAGAGGCCATTTTGGCATGTCCTTTGCCTCAAAAGGATTGGGCTACCTTGCTGCACTTTTGTTACTACTATCGTTACTTGCCCGTTACAAATTATCTTGCTATCAAACTACTTAGTTACTTACAATTTCAGCACTTGCAAACATTACCTTACTGAAAACTACTTGTCATTTCCTTCTGCTCCTCATTGGGTTCGACACTCTTACTTATCGAAAAGAGCTACAATCAATCCCCTATACTTGTGGGTCATCAGTGGAGTCTGAGGAGGAGTCTGATTCAGGTGTGGCAAGCCCGGCTCTAGCTTCGGCATTCGTGGCCGATGCTGAAGCCTATGATGAGGACGACTCTACTCCAACCTACTGCTTCATGGCACGAGGTGCCAAGGTAAACTCATGCGATGCTTACTTTCAAACCTCCAGCGAAGATGACTCTGAATGTGAATCCAGGCCCAGCTATAAGACTCTTGGTAAAATTGCAACTGAACAACAAACTGCTATGGAACACATACAAAAATTGCTAGACAAAAGTGATGACCTGTTGGACGAGGAAATGAATTGAACTCAGTCCTTAATCGAAGACATAAAAAATCTTTGTGTTAAGTATGAAGAACTTGAAAGTCGTCATGAAACTCTCTCAGCCACTCATGAGAAGCTTTCCTATGATTATCTTCAAAGGAAGTAAGATCTAGAGAAACTGAGAGCGTCTCATGAAGATCTTCAAAAGGAGAACGATTCACTACTCGCTCAACAGATCATTTCCGCTCAGGAAGATTTTGTACCACCTTGTTTAAAATGTCTTGAGTGTGATAATGTTGTCTCTGTTGCTGAATGCTCTGCTGCTTTTGAAGTGCATTATCTTCAACTATTGACGTGGTAACTAACCCCTCGTCTGAGGATACCACTACTATTGCTGATGAGAATGCCAGGTTGAAGACATTGCTTGAAACAGGCATGTACAAAAGCCTCAAAGGGCATCGGACACTATGTGATGTCCTCAAGAAACAGATTCTGAACCGAAACCCTAGGAAAGAGGGTGTTGGTTTCGAGAGGAAAATGAATGTTGATGGTTCTTACTGGAAGCCTGAGCAGTACCCCAAAACCGCATGGGTTGCTGCAAAGGGCCCTGCAGTGGATCCATCCACCTTATCTGGCTTCACTTGTGCTAACCCCATTATCATTGATGAGTCCTTTGACTCCAATTACAAGTTGTTTAAGAATCAGAATGGCGAAGTGTTTGCCAGGTTTATTGGTACTAACTATAGGAATGGGCCACCTTTGAAGAAGGTCTGGGTACCTAAAAGTTGTCTTGAGAAGCTTCCTGTGAATGTCATCATGACACCACCAGGGAAGAAGACAAACCCCAGACCAAAGGCTTCTTATGGCCCAAAGACTTCATACAGACAGAGGACCTCACAAGGTCACCCTAACACCAATGTTTTGCAGGGAAATTATCATCAGACTCATGAATATGAGCGTGTTTCATCTAACCGCTATGTTCACAGATCAAAATTTTTTTCTGCGTATTCTTTTGAGTACTATTCACCTCCTGCAAAACTATTTGCTTGGGCTCCAAAGCCAAAGTTCTCAGATGCTGCACTTAGACTCATTGCTTCTAAGCCACCCCTTAAGATGTGGGTGGTTAGAAGAATTAACTTCTCTTGCAGGGAAAGGTCTCCAGCCGAAAATCACGGGCTTCTGAAGACAATGCTGGGGACCTAAAACATCTTGTGGGACACAAGATAAAGTGCCAAAATGGTCTTACCATTTATTTTGTCCCAGGGTTTCTTGACGAGCATCCTATCTTACCATCCAAGAATCTTAACTTTGATAGTATGCTTGTTCATTATATGTTTGTGCTTCATAATACTCTTGGTGAAGCCTATCCCGCTAACTGCACTGTAGGGTACGACTCCGAAAGCTACTGAGTGGATAATGGACAGTGGATGCACTAACCACATGACTAGTGATTGAAGTCTTCTCATGGATTCAACCATATGTCCATCTACTAAAAGCCACATCACGTTCGCTGACACTAGTAAAAGCAAAGTATTGGGCCTAGTTAGAGTTGCTATCTCAAAGGATCAACACATGGATAAAGTGATGCTTGTTGAATCCCTTGGATACAACTTAATGTCTGCTTTGTGATCTAAACATGATTGTGATATTTGGAAAATATCGTTGCCTTGTGCTTATGGAATCTGACAAATCTCTAGTCTTCGAAGGTTATCGAATAGGTGATCTGTATATGGTAGATTTCTCCGCATGACCACAGCTTGTCGTATGTCTTCTAGCAAAAGCTTCAGAGTGTTGGCTTTGGCATCTAAGGCTAGGACATGCGGGCATGAGGAACTTGCACACTCTCGTGAAGAAGAAGCATGTCATTAGCGTCGAGGGTGTCAAATTCAAGAAGGATCATCTATGTGGTGCTTGTGAAGCCGGGAAGATGACTAGGGCCAAGCATCCCTCGAAGACAATCATGACTACATCAAGCCCCTTTGAGCTACTACACATGGACTTATTTGTCCCTACTCACTACTCTACCCTTACTACCACTGCACATCTTTATGGCTTCGTTATTATTGATGATTATTCAAGATACACCTGGGTGCACATAATTCTCTACAAGACTGAAGTGCAGGATGTCTTGAGATGATTCGCCAATCGTGCTATGACCAACTATGCCGTCAAGATCAAGCACATCAGGAGTGACAATGGCGTGGAATTCAAGAACACTGTCCTCGACACTTATCTTGAAACGCTAGGCATCACTCATGAGCTCTTCGCTCCATACACACCTCAGCAAAATGGCGTCGTGGAGCGCAAGAACAGGACCCTTATCGAGATGGCACGCACGATGCTTGATGAGTACAAGACTCCAAGAAAGTTCTGGCATGAAGTCATTGATACTGCATGCCATATCATCAACAGAGTTTATCTTCACAAATTCCTCAAGAAGACATCATATGAACTACTTACTGGTAAGAAGCCAAACGTAAGCTATTTTAAAGTCTTCGGTGCTAGGTGCTGGATCAAGGATCCACATCACACTTCAAAATTTGCATCGAAAGCACATGAAGGTTTTATGCTTGGTTACAGAAAGGAGTCGCACACCTATAGAGTCTTCAACCTCTTTCACTATAAAGTGGTTGAAACTGTAGATGTGCGGTTCGATGAGACTAACGGATCGCAAAGAGAGCACCTGCCAAATGTGCTAGATGAAGCTTCCCCTAGTGAATCTATCAAGCTGATGGGTACTGGAGAAATCATACCCACCGAGGAACAGGCAGAAGAGGAAATTGTCATTTCAGCACCTACTACTCGTGAAGACAATGCTCAGCCTGAAGATAATACTGAAGATGAAGATAGCAATCAGCAAGAGCAAAGTCTTCGCCCTATTCATCAACAGGTTGCCAATGAAGTTCAAATTGGGAAGATCATCGATAGTATCAATGCATCTGGTCCTCTCACTCGATCCAGAGCAACACAGCTAGCAAATTTTTGTGGACACTTTGCATTTGTCTCAATATCTGAACCCAAGAAAGTTGATGAAGCCTTCATGGAACCTAAATGGATTCAAGCTATGCAAGAAGAGTTTCAACAATTTGAGATGAACAATGTTTGGGATCTAGTCAAATGTCCTGATCCTCGCAAGCACAATATTATTGGTACCAAATGGATCTATCGCAACAAGAAAGATGAACACGGTCAAGTTGTCGGAAACAAAGCTCGTCTCGTTGCCCAAGGTTATACACAAGTGGAAGGAATTGACTTTGATGAAACCTTTGCTCCTGTGGCTAGGCTTGAAGCCATTCGCATACTGCTTGCCTATGCCAACCACAACAACATCCTTTTGTATCAAATGGATGTGAAGAGTGACTTCCTCAACGGCGAAATTGAAGAAGTTTATGTAGCTCAACCACCTGGTTTTGAAGATCCAAAGCGTCCTGATATGGTCTACAAACTCAACAAGGCACTATATGGCCTGAAACAAGCACCTCGCGCTTGGTATGACACACTCAAAGACTTCCTGAAGAGCAAAGGCTTCAAACCTGGTTCTCTTGAACCCACTCTCTTCACGAAGATATATGATGGAGAATTGTTTGTATGCCAAATCTATGTGGATGACATTATCTACGGCTGCACTGATAAGAGATACAGTGATGAGTTTGGGCTTATGATGCAAGAGCAATATCAGATGTCCATGATGGGAGAGCTGAAATTCTTTCTTGGTCTTCAAATCCGTCAACAGAGAAATGGCATCTTCATATCACAAGAAAAATACCTCAAAGATTGCCTGAAGAAGTTTGGAATGCAAGACTGTAAAGGGTACACGACGCCAATGCCAACCAAAGGCCAATTCGGCCCGGACGACAAGGTTGATCGCAAGTCCACATCAGGAACATGTAACTTTCTTGGATGATCTCTTGTCTATTGGTCTTCAAAGAAGCAGAACTGTGTATCACTCTCCACTGCTGAATCTGAATACATTGCTGCTGGATCTTGCTGCGCTCAGCTTCTCTGGATGAAGCAAACCCTCAAGGACTATGGCATCAACATGAAGAAGGTGCCCCTCTACTGCGACAATGAAAGCGCCATCAAGATTGCTCACAATCCAGTTCTGCACTCGAAGAAAAAGCACATTCAGATCTGTCATCACTTTCTCAGAGATCATGTGTTGAAGGAAGACATTGATATCATTCACGTCAACACTAAAGAGCAATTGGCAGATATCTATTGGGGAACGTAGCATGCAATTTCAAAAATTTCCTACGCTCACGCAAGATTTATCTACGAGATGTGTTGAGGATATAACCATTAGAGTCACCCGCCCAGGAGGGGCCGGGTTACGTCATAATGATCATCATGTGAAGCCCAGTACCAAGCTTGAGGATGGCGGATCAATAATGGGCTTAAGACCCGGAGGTGGTTTAAGGCCCGTAGTGATAACCCGCCATTATGGCAAGACTTGTAACGTAAGGCAAGAGTAGTTAAGAGCCCGAGCCGGATACTGTTATAAGCCGGCCGGGACTCTGAGAGCCGCGGGGCGTCAATCTCTCTATATAAAGGGACGACCAGGCGGTTCAGAACGAGAGACGACAGATCGAGAGCCGGGCATAGCGATTAAGCTCCCTGGTCATCGAAACCCTAAGTAATACCACCTCAACTGGACGTAGGCTTTTACCTTCACCGTAAGGGGCCGAACCAGTATAACCCTCGTGTTCCTTGTCCCGTTTAACCCCTTTAAGCTTCCTACCTGCGATGGCTCCACAACTAAGTCCTTGCACGAGGACATCTGTCGTGACAATTCCACGACAGTTGGCGCCCACCGTGGGGCTGGCGCACGGTGGATTTGAGTTCTTGAAGGGCAGCTTCGAAGGGCTCAAGGGATACGCTGTGGGCCGGATGACCAAGAGTCGTCGCGGCAAGCTCTACATCGACGATACGAACTGGGGCCCCGACGCCGGCTCAATTGAGTACGGGTACCGGGTCCCCTTCGGCGGAATCCATGTCTTTATTGGCAAGATTGGTGAGCCGGGCCTTGAGCCGGACCTCTGCACCAATCTCATCGAGACGGCTCAACGTGCACGACCCGCCCGGGCTTTGATTGCCTTGAAGCGTGCTTTTGTGGGATGCGTCCATGGAGAGCTCTCTGAAGGATCTGGATCTGGTGATGAGACGGCCGCTCGCTCTGACGGCGAGTCATCCACAGAGGAGACCGATTCGTTATACCAACTTCAAGATGGCAGGCTCAGGGGTTGTTCCGATGGCGACAGTATTCCGGACCCCTTTGAGCCGCCGAGCCGGGTTGGAATCTTCATGGCTGGCGCACAACCTGTTCAAAACCCCGCCGCCGGGGCAGGAAGCCCTGTGCCCTCGCCGGCTCAGGTGTTGATGGATTTCACAGATAAGATGACGGCCCTATTAACCACTACGGTCGCCCCAGCGGATCAAGCTCAGCATGACGCGGAGGTGGCACAGTTAAAGCTGGATCTAGCAAAAGCCAAGGAAGATCTGGCGGCGGAAGGGATCAGGATGGCTGCGGAGAGGGCGGCTCTCGACGCCCAGACTCAGCTGATTCAGGCACAGTCTTTCCGACTCATGATGGATCAGAATGTGTCCAATGAGGTCATGAGAAGGAGGCATCAAAAGGCCCAATCTCTACTCCCTCCGGTTTACGATCCTCGAAACCTCTTCAACACGCCTGGTGCAGGGCCCAGTAACCCGCCAGAGGTCACGACGCCCGGGGCTGGAACGCCAATTCAGCCCCAATTGATGGGGCCTCCCCGGGTGAACGCTACCCCGCTTCAGTATGTGCCAATACCACCGGGTCATTATGCCAACCCGTTGGAAAACATGGTCGCCGCGGCAGCGCGACTGGCGGCTCTCCCGATCGATGGCGACTCTCCAACGGCGGTTGAAACCCACCGGGTCACAGAACTCCTTCAGACGGCTCTGGCACAGCAGGAGGCATATTCTTATAGCCGGGACAGGATTCATTCAACCCCTCGTCCAGGCCGGAGCCCGAGTTATAGCAGACACATGGTCTCAGCGACCGGCTCAAGCAACGTCCGACGCCATGACTTGCCTCCTGGCCACGGCCCGGCTCATAACGGAGCCTTTCACTCGGTAGACCAAGACAGAGCACGGCAAGAGGCAGAGCAGGTGCCTCAGTTGACGGCTTACCAGCCACCCCCGGCTTATCCGACGGCTTCTATTAATGCGGGTATACCTACGAGGACTGGAGGTGTCCCTTGTATGGTGCCGGCTCTCCGCAATGAAAGTCTGCCCAAGGATTTCAAAGGGCCTAGGAAGGTGCCTAATTACACGGCTGATTTACAACCCGGAGCCTGGATCGAGAGTTACGAGATGGCCATGGAGTTGCTGGAGGTCAGTGAAGCAGCAATGGCCAAGTACTTCACCATGATGTTAGATGGAACTGCCCGCACTTGGTTGAAGGGGCTGCCACCAAACTCTATCGGGTCTTGGGCTGAACTAAAAGCCCGGTTCATCCAAAACTTCAAGGATACCTGTAGGCAGTCTATGTCAATTGTGGATTTGACTAACTGTAAGCAGCAGGAGGGTGAATCTACAACCCATTGGGTTCGCCGGGTCAAAGAGATAATACATTCATCTGATAAGATGGATGCTGACTCTGCAGTCTTAATGTTAGAGCAGAATTGTCGCTTTGCGCCCCTGAAGATGAAGCTCGGGCGGCTCAAGCGCGATTGCAATGATATGGGTACGCTGATGGCGGCTCTGGTTAAGTACGCCGACTCTGATAGTACCAAGGATCCCGCGTCGAATGATGAAAGGACAGGGAAGGGAAAACGGAATGGCAATGGCAAGGGCCCCCAGCATAACCCGGCGAACCAGGGAGGTAACAAGCGTAAGGCCGATGGCAGTATGGAGTTTGTGGCCAACGCCAGTTCACAGGGTAACAACCACCGGCGCAAGGGGAGACCACCTCCCCGCGCCGGCGGGTCAGGCCCGACGCTTGAGCAGTTGTTGAATGAGCCTTGTCCAAGGCATGGCTCTAGGGAAAAGCCGGCCACTCATCTATGGAAGGACTGCACAATCATGAAGGCCTTTAAGAACTCCAATGCTTTCAATGGCAATAATGGCCCGGGCGGCGGCTCAGGCGGCGGCGGCTTTCATGGCCCGGGCGGCGGCTCCAATTCTCATAATGTTCAAGGGGCTTTAATCAGCAGTCCGGCCAGGGTAATCAACAGCAGCAGGGGGGATACCAGACCAATCCAAAGCAGCTCAATGGTGGACAGTATCATGTGTTTACCACCAGTCTGTGCAAGCGAGATCAGAAACTTCATAAAAGGGCTGTGAATGCTGTTGAGCCGGCGGTTCCACGCTATTTAAGATGGTCTGAGCAGCCTATTGTGTGGAGTAGGGAAGATCACCCTCCCCGGGTTGATAATCCAGGTCACCTGGCCCTGGTGGTGGCTCCTCAGGTGGGGGGATATAAATTCACTAAGGTGCTCATGGACGGAGGCAGCAGCATCAACATCCTCTATTACGAGACCTTCCATCGTATGGGGTTGATTGATAAGAACCTCAGCCAGTCCAATACTGTTTTCCATGGAGTGGTGCCTGGTAAGTCGGCATATCCAGTTGGTAAGATCGAGCTGGAAGTGGCTTTTGGGGATGAGTACAACTACAGGGCGGAAAAATTAACCTTTGAGGTGGTTAAGATAAGAAGTCCGTATCATGCTTTATTTGGGCGGCCGGCTTACGCCAAGTTCATGGCACGGCCGTGTTACGTGTATTTGCAACTCAAGATGCCGGGTCACAATGGGACCATTACGGTTCATGGCAGCTGAAAGATAGCCTTGGAGTGTGAGGAAGGTGACGCGGCTTATGCAGAATCTGTTTGTGCAGCAGAGGAGTTAAAGTTTTACAAGGACAATGTTGACCCAGTAGATATGACGTCTTCGAAAAAGCCGACCACGGAGCATGAGCCGGCAATGAAATTTAAGTCAGCTGATGAGACTAAACTTGTTGACTTCGTTCCAGGTGACTCATCTCAGCAGTTTAGCATCAGTGCCAATCTGGATCCGAAGTAGGAAGGCGCGCTCATCGAGTTCATCCGTGAGAACAGGGACATTTTTGCATGGAAACCTTCTGACATGCCAGGTGTACCTAGAGAACTCGCTGAGCACACTCTCAATATTGATCCGAAATTTAAGCCGATCAGGCAATTCCTTCGGCGGTTTAATGAGGAGAGGCGGAAAGCCATCGGTGAGGAGGTGGCCCGGCTCTTGGCGGCCGGGTTTATTGTTGAAGTTTTTCATCCGGAATGGTTAGCCAACCCGGTACTCGTGCTCAAGAAGAATGGCACCTGGAGGATGTGTGTGGACTACACGGACTTAAACAAGGCTTGTCCGGCTGATCCTTTTGCTCTCCCCCGTATTGATCAAATCATTGATGCTACGGCGGGTTGTGAGCGCTTAAGTTTTTTGGATGCTTATTCTGGATACCATCAGATTAAAATGGCGGTTAAGGACCAGGAGAAGACGGCGTTCATCACTCCCTTTGGAGCCTTCTGTTATGTGTCTATGCCTTTTGCACTCAAGAGTGCACAGGCGACTTATCAGCGTTGTGTGCAGAATTTTCTTCATAACCAGATTGGGCGCAATGTTCATGCCTATGTGGATGATATCGTGGTTAAGTCCAGGGAGAAGGAGACCCTGGTAGATGATCTTAGAGAAACCTTTGATAATCTCCGGGTTTACAAGATGATGCTTAACCCAGCCAAGTGTGTTTTTGGTGTTCCCGCAGGCAAGCTCTTGGGTTTCCTGGTTTCTCATAGAGGCATCGAAGCTAACCCGGAAAAGATCAAAGCAATCACCTCTCTGGCTAAGCCGGCGTGCATAAACGACGTCCAGCGTCTGGCGGGCCGCATTGCTGCTTTGAGCCGGTTTATAAGCCGTTTGGGTGAAAAGGCCATGCCACTGTACCAGTTGATGAAGAAAACAGATAAATTTATCTGGAATGATGCTGCTAATACTGCTTTTGAGGATTTGAAAAGACAGCTGGCTGAGCCCCCAGTCCTTGCTGCTCCTGTTGACAAGGAGCCCTTATTGCTGTATGTAGCCGCTAACACACGAGCCGTCAGTGTGGCTGTGGTGGTGGAGCGCAAGGAAGAGGGTAAGGAGTATCCGGTTCAGCGGCCGGTTTACTACGTCGGTGAGGTGCTCATTGAGTCCAAACAACGGTATCCGCATTGGCAGAAGCTTGTGTACGGGGTATTCATGGCAAGCCGGAAGCTTAAGCATTATTTCCAGGGTCACCCTATCACGGTGGTTAGTTCTGCTCCCCTAGGAGATATCATCCAAAACAGAGAAGCCACAGGAAGAGTGGCTAAGTGGGCTATAGAGCTTGGGCCTCATGGTCTGAAATACGTGCCACGCACTGCTATCAAATCTCAAGCATTGGTGGATTTCATCAACGATTGGACAGAGCTGTAGGTGCCTGAAGAGAAACCGGATCATACATACTGGACTATTCACTTCGACGGGTCTAGGCAATTGGAGGGCTCGGGGGCTGGAGTTGTATTAACTTCCCCTCGGGGTGACAAGTTTTGCTATGTGCTACGGTTGATGTTTCCCTGTACTAACAACGCGGCTGAGTACGAGGCCTTGCTCCATGGTCTTCGGATGGCTAAGGAGATGAGCTTGAGCCGGGTAAGGTGCTTTGGCGACTCAGATTTAGTGGCTCAACAAGTGTCAGGCAAGTGGGATTCCAAGGACCCTCTGTAACACCCCGGATGTAACTTGCCATATTTGTAACTCCAACTCTTGCCATTTTCGGCTATGTGATATGATATTCCCTCCGTTGTCGGGTTTTGTCTTTCGTTTTGCTTTTTGTCATGTCATGCATTTCATATCATGCCATCATGTGCATTGCATTTGCATACGTGTTCGTCTCATGCATCCGAGCATTTTCCCCGTTGTCCGTCTTCCAATCCGGCGCTCCTATCTCCTCCGGTGCACCCCCTCTTGTTTTCTTTCGTGTGCGGGTGTCAAACTTGAGTTGGCGGCAGTTGTCCATGCATTGATAATGTGGAGACATCTCTTGTTGGGAAGACAAGTGGACATTTTCACCGATCACAAGAGTCTCAAGTATATCTTCACTCAGCCCAACCTCAACCTCAGGCAGACTCGATGGGTCAAAATGATTCAAGAGTACAATCCGAGTATTGAATATACTCCAGGCAAGGCCAATGTCATTGCAGATGCTTTAAGCAGGGAGGCTTATTGCAAAAGCTTAATTCTCAAGCCTTTCCAACTGGATCTTTGTGAAGCTTTCCGCAAGCTCAATCTCCAAGTTGTTCCTCAAGGCTTTCTTGCCAACCTCATAGTATCTCCTACTTTGGAAGATCAAATTCGTGAGGCACAACTCCTTGATGCCATGGTGAAGAAGGTGAAACGTGGTATCGACAAGGGTCTTTCCAAATACAAGTGCTATCGCATTGATGACAGAGACACTTTATTCTTCGAGGACCGGATTGTGGTTCCTAAAGGTGATCTAAGGAAAGTCATAATGAACGAGGCGCACAATTCCCTCCTGTCCATTCATCCTGGAAGTACGAAGATGTATCATGACCTCAAGCAGTCGTATTGGTGGACTCGAATGAAGCAAGAAATTGCCCAATTCGTGAATGAATGTGATGTTTGTCGAAGAGTGAAAGCAGAACACCAACGACCAGCTGATCTCCTCCAACCTCTTGCTATCCCAGAATGGAAGTTTGATCATATCGAAATGGACTTCGTGACGGGTTTTCCAAAGTCCAAGCGCGGAAATGATGCTATCTTCGTTGTCATTGACAAGCTTTCTAAAGTGGCTCATTTCCTTCCAATCAAAGAATCTATCACAGCAGCTCAGCTGGCAGAGCTATACACCTCCAGAATTGTCTCCTTGCACGGCATTCCACAATTGATTTCTTCTGATCGTGGAAGCATCTTCACCTCTAAGTTCTGGGACTCCTTCCAGAAGGCCATGGGCACAAACATTCGCTTCAGCACAGCTTTCCATCCTCAAACTAGTGGCCAAGTTGAGCGAGTCAATTAAATTCTTGAAGATATGCTCAGGGCTTGTGTCATTTCCTTTGGCATGAAATGGGAAGATTGTCTTCCATATGCTGAATTCTCCTACAACAATAGCTTCCAAGCGAGTTCGGGCAAGGCCCCATTCGAGATTCTCTATGGCAGAAAGTGTCGTACTCCTCTCAATTGGTCAGAGACTGGTGAACGCCAACTTCTTGGCAATGACTTAATCACAGAAGCTGAAGAAAGGTGTAAAGTCATCCGGGATAATCTCAAAGCCGCGCAATCGCGCAAGAAGAGTTACTATGATAGTAAGCACCGTGATTTGGCTTTCGAGATCGGAGACCATGTCTACCTCCGCGTCTCTCCAATGAAAGGCACTCGTCGCTTCGGTATCAAAGGGAAGCTTGCCCCTAGATACGTGGGTCCTTTCAAGATCATTGGCAAAAGAGGCAACCTCGCCTATCAACTTGAGCTTCCTTCCAACTTCACGAACGTGCACGATGTGTTCAACGTGTCACAGCTCCGCAAGTGCTTCAAGACGCCTGAGCGCACTATCAACTTCGAAGAGATTGACCTCCAAGAAGATTTGTCTTATCATGAGCACCCTGTTGCTATTCTTGAAGAAACTGAGCGCAAGACTCGAAACAAGTCAATCAAATTCCTGAAAGTGAAGTGGTCGCACCATTCCGACCGGGAAGCCACCTGGGAATGCGAGGACCATCTCCGTTCCGAATATCCGGAGTTTTTTCAGTCCTAGATCTTGGGACGAGATCCTCTCGTAATGGTGGAGTGTTGTAACACCCCGGATGTAACTTGCCATATTTGTAACTGCAACTCTTGCCATTTTCGGCTATGTGATATGATATTCCCTCCGTTGTCGGGTTTTGTCTTTCGTTTTGCTTTTTGTCATGTCATGCATTTCATATCATGTCATCATGTGCATTGCATTTGCATACGTGTTCGTCTCATGCATCCGAGCATTTTCCCCGTTGTCCGTTTTCCAATCCGGCGCTCCTATCTCCTCCGGTGCACCCCCTCTTGTTTTCTTTCGTGTGCGGGTGTCAAACTTTCTCGGAATGGACCGAGGCTTGTCAAGTGGCCTTATTATACCACCCGAAGACTACCGGTCAAGTTTCGTTCCATTTGGAGGTCGTTTGGTACTCCAACGGTTAACCGGGCATCCGCAAAGTCCATTTGAGTGTCCAGAAAAAACCCCCTATAAAACCAGCCCAAAACCCACCAAACTCTCTTCCATGCTCTAGGTCGTTCGATCACGATCGTGTGGGCGAAAACCGCACCCCATTTGGACTCTCCTAGCTCCCTCTAGCTATATAAGAGCATCCCCTCCCGAAACGAAACGGAGACGAACCCTAGAAAATTCCCTCGCGCCGCGCCGGACGCGTCCAGCGCCGCCGGACAAAAACCCGCCGCCGCCCGCAGCCAATAGGGGCGCGCCACG